>NW_027263412.1:0-5000 GCF_902827115.2 Pseudochaenichthys georgianus
CTATCTATTCCTTCAGGTGATATATTACAATATAATAAGCATATGATTATTGATACATATTTATTAATGACTTTTTCCATTTCAGAATGCCACCAGCAAAGAGAGGTCCTGGATTCAGTGTGCAGGATGTGATGCCACCAAAAAAGGAGAAAGTGATTGTGAGATGGAATCAGAGGACAGTGACACTGCTATGAGTGAAGAAGAGAGGCAGAAGAAGATGCTGTGTACAAAGAAAACCAACAACAATCCGTCCCTCACACACTTATGTATACATAATAACTTGCTTTATATTTTGCTTTTGTTAATTTGTAAATTCAACATGTATATTTTCTACTTTCTTGTTTATTTCTAGTGTTTTCATTTGTATTGTACAATGCCATGTCTTTTGTGCTGCTGCAAACAACAATGTCCCAAATGGAGATCAATAAAGTATTATCTTATGTCTTATCTTAACCCAATGGCCGCCCAGTCAGTGATTATGTGGACCTCGAGCCCCAACCAATAAACACACCAAGCCCTGTGACAGGTAAGAACCAGAGAGAACTATCTGGAAGTATTGTGTGCAGCTCTGCAGCGCCCTGGAGCACATGCACTCACGCGGAGTAATGCACCGTGATAAGCAGCTACTGACGCATTTACTCACCCTCGTACCATTTCATAAAGAGCGGTGCAGCAATGAGTCTGACAACCCGTGAAGGAGGCAGCATTTAAAAGGTCACCTCTAGAGAGGCGGAGTCACGCCCATCTACCTCCGACCCATGGGGACTTATTTCTGAAAAAGTATGTATTGAAGTCGATGGAGAGAGAAAGATTATCTTTCCATCCCGTTTGAATTGTGCCATGAATTACACACATGATGTTTGTCGATCTTAAAAAATAATTTCCGTGTCAAAAAAGTCACAGTTTGTCTTAAAACTGTTGAAATATAAGACTATGAAAAATACGCAACTAGAAAGACTACAAATCCCAGAGTCGCGTAGGTGAATTTAGCTAGCTGACATTAACGTGACACATTACACTCGTGTTACTCACCGAAACCTTGGAAGCCGGTCCCGCGTGCTGGAACCGACTCACTCCCGTGTGTGTGCACAGCTCTCAACGTGCCCAGACTTGGAGTGATTTTCACCTTTTAATACTTTTCGCTTCATTCTGAAAGAAAGAAGTGAAATGTGCAAAACCCACTTCTCCATGTCTCTTCTATAATAATAATACATTTATTTCAAAGCGCTTTTCCAGGTGCTCAAAGACGCTTTACAGTGGTTTGATAAAACATGATCAAATAGAAAAATAAAATTATATTAAAACAGCAACACAGCAGAATTCACAAATTAAAAGCCAGTCTGAAGAGGTGTGCTTTGGTCAGTGTTTTGAAAGTGGGGGGGTCGGTGCGGTCTCTGGTGTGTGTGGAAGGGAGTTCCAGAGGGGGGGGGGGGGGGCAGCGACGGAGAAGCTCTGTCCCCCCAGGTTCGGAGCTTGGTTCGTGTGGGGATCGAGAGGAGGTTCGCTTCTGATGAACGAAGGCTGCGGGAGGGGGTGTAGTGGTGGATCAGGTCTACATCAACATGTGTCCTCTCTTCTTCAGTCTCTTCTACATCAACATGTGTCCCCTCTTCTTCATGTCTCTTCTACATCAACATGTGTCCCCTCTTCTTCATGTCTCTTCCACATCAACATGTGTCCCCTCTTCTCCATGTCTCTTCTACATCAACATGTGTCCCCTCTTCTTCATGTCTCTTCCACATCAACATGTGTCCCCTCTTCTCCATGTCTCTTCCACATCAACATGTGTCCCCTCTTCTCCATGTCTCTTCTACATCAACAGTGTCCCCTCTTCTTCATGTCTCTTCTACATCAACATGTGTTCCCTCTTCTTCATGTCTCTTCTACATCAACATGTGTCCCCTCTTCTTCATGTCTCTTCCACATCAACATGTGTCCCCTCTTCTCCATGTCTCTTCTACATCAACATGTGTCCCCTCTTCTTCATGTCTCTTCTACATCAACATGTGTCCCCTCTTCTTCATGTCTCTTCTACATCAACATGTGTCCCCTCTTCTTCATGTCTCTTCTACATCAACATGTGTCCCCTCTTCTTCATGTCTCTTCTACATCAGCATGTGTCCCCTCTTCTCCACGTCTCTTCTACATCAACATGTGTCCCCTCTTCTTCATGTCTCTTTACATCAACATGTGTCCCCTCTTCTTCATGTCTCTTCCACATCAACATGTGTCCCCTCTTCTCCATGTCTCTTCTACATCAACATGTGTCCCCTCTTCTCCATGTCTCTTCTACATCAACATGTGTCCCCTCTTCTTCATGTCTCTTCTACATCAACATGTGTTCCCTCTTCTTCATGTCTCTTCTACATCAACATGTGTCCCCTCTTCTTCATGTCTCTTCCACATCAACATGTGTCCCCTCTTCTTCATGTCTCTTCCACATCAACATGTGTCCCCTCTTCTCCATGTCTCTTCTACATCAACATGTGTCCCCTCTTCTTCATGTCTCTTCTACATCAACATGTGTCCCCTCTTCTTCATGTCTCTTCTACATCAACATGTGTCCCCTCTTCTTCATGTCTCTTCCACATCAACATGTGTCCCCTCTTCTCCATGTCTCTTCTACATCAACATGTGTCCCCTCTTCTTCATGTCTCTTCTACATCAACATGTGTCCCCTCTTCTTCATGTCTCTTCTACATCAACATGTGTCCCCTCTTCTTCATGTCTCCTCTACATCAACACGTGTCCCCTCTTCTTCATGTCTCTTCTACATCAACACGTGTCCCCTCTTCTTCATGTCTCTTCCACATCAACATGTGTCCCCTCTTCTTCATGTCTCTTCTACATCAACATGTGTCCCTCTTCTTCATGTCTCTTCTACATCAACATGTGTCCCCTCTTCTTCATGTCTCTTCTACATCAACATGTGTCCCCTCTTCTTCATGTCTCTTCTACATCAACATGTGTCCCCTCTTCTTCATGTCTCTTCTACATCAACATGTGTCCCCTCTTCTCCATGTCTCTTCTACATTAACATGTGTCCCCTCTTCTTCATGTCTCTTCTACATCAACATGTGTCCCCTCTTCTTCATGTCTCTTCTACATCAACATGTGTCCCCTCTTCTCCATGTCTCTTCTACATCAACATGTGTCCCCTCTTCTTCATGTCTCTTCTACATCAACATGTGTCCCCTCTTCTTCATGTCTCTTCTACATCAACATGTGTCCTCTCTTCTTCATGTCTCTTCTACATCAACATGTGTCCCCTCTTCTTCATGTCTCTTCTACATCAACATGTGTCCCCTCTTCTTCATGTCTCTTCTACATCAACATGTGTCCCCTCTTCTTCATGTCTCTTCTACATCAACATGTGTCCCCTCTTCTCCATGTCTCTTCTACATTAACATGTGTCCCCTCTTCTTCATGTCTCTTCTACATCAACATGTGTCCCCTCTTCTTCATGTCTCTTCTACATCAACATGTGTCCCCTCTTCTTCATGTCTCTTCTACATCAACATGTGTCCCCTCTTCTTCATGTCTCTTCTACATCAACATGTGTCCCCTCTTCTTCATGTCTCTTCTACATCAACATGTGTCCCCTCTTCTTCATGTCTCTTCTACATCAACATGTGTCCCCTCTTCTTCATGTCTCTTCTACATCAACATGTGTCCCCTCTTCTCCATGTCTCTTCTACATTAACATGTGTCCCCTCTTCTTCATGTCTCTTCTACATCAACATGTGTCCCCTCTTCTTCATGTCTCTTCTACATCAACATGTGTCCCCTCTTCTCCATGTCTCTTCTACATCAACATGTGTCCCCTCTTCTTCATGTCTCTTCTACATCAACATGTGTCCCCTCTTCTTCATGTCTCTTCTACATCAACATGTGTCCTCTCTTCTTCATGTCTCTTCTACATCAACATGTGTCCCCTCTTCTTCATGTCTCTTCTACATCAACATGTGTCCCCTCTTCTTCATGTCTCTTCTACATCAACATGTGTCCCCTCTTCTTCATGTCTCTTCTACATCAACATGTGTCCCCTCTTCTCCATGTCTCTTCTACATTAACATGTGTCCCCTCTTCTTCATGTCTCTTCTACATCAACATGTGTCCCCTCTTCTTCATGTCTCTTCTACATCACATGTGTCCCATCTTCTCATGTCTCTTCTACATCAACATGTGTCCCCTCTGTGGAAAGAGACTCTGAAAGTTTCAAACAAAGATTTTCTCTCTTTTTGATCCATTTCTATAAAAACCTGTCTGAAAATGAGCTGATCAGATTTTGGCCACTTTATGATGTCATAACGTTTTGTTGGCTTGTGTAGCCATTAGCCAATCAGCAACAAGGTAACAAACACACTTTAGTATGTTTCTGAAAGCAGAAGAAACCAACTCCACTATTTGTGGTTCTTTAAAGTACTTGCATTGATCTCCTTTGTTACGCTGCCCCCTGGTGGAGAGCCTTAGACACTGAGGGGTCAGACTTATATTTACTGTTAAAATGTACAAGCTGAAAAACCTCACTCTGGATCATCAGCAATTTCATATTGGAATCAGCAGCAAGAACATCTTGTATTCTTTTATTCTTATTGTACAGTCGATATTTAAACACGGAAGGTATTTGAACCTGACCCAGTGTACATTTCTCTACAGCCTGCAATGATTTGATCAGCTTTGCCATAACATTTCTGTGTGTGTGTGTGTGTGAGAGAGAGAGAGAGAGAGAGTGTGTGTGTGTGTGGTGTGTGTGTGTGTGTGTGTGTGTGTGTGTGTGTGGTGTGTGTGTGTGTGTGTGGTGTGTGTGTGTGTGTGTGTGTGTGTGTGTGTGTGTGTGTGTGTGTGTGTGGGTGTGTGTGTGTTGTGTGTGTGTGTGTGAATTGTTACAGCTCAAGTGCATTGCAAAACGTCCATGTTAAAAAAAGACTTTAAAAAGCTGAATATTTTATAAGTATAACATATTTTGAAAAAGTTGAAAGTTTCCCATCATGTGTTGA
>NW_027263412.1:10000-60495 GCF_902827115.2 Pseudochaenichthys georgianus
CTCTACAGCCTGCGATGATTTTATCAGCTTGCCGTAACATTTCTGTGTGTGTGTGTGTGTGTGTGTGTGTGTGTGTGTGTGTGTTGTGTGTGTGTGTGTGTGTGTGTGTGTGTGTGTGTGTGTGTGCACAGACATTTTGGGGGGCGAGAGCTCAAGTGAGAAAAAGGGCACTTCCCATAATCATTTATAACAAAAAAATGTAAAACAAAAAGTTAAATACAGTTGCACATCTCTGACTTACTGGCCAATTTATTTTAATACCCTCACACTCACGCAATTGTTTAATACTCAACAGACTTCTACAAAATAATCAGTTAACACAGAGACAATGGTCTTCTTCAGTATTCACTACGCACAAGATGAAGTTACTGTTTAAGGACATTACAGGCACAACAACACACTCTCACTCCCTAAGCGTCCAATAGCGACGTTTGGTCAGTGTCCGTGGCGTCCAATTGTGACGCTCCTAGGCTCCTTCAGCTCATAAAGGGACGCAAATAGCTTTCAACTGATTGCAATGTATTCCCATCTGCGTCGGGATTTGACGCTCATGGAAGCACGGCATTCGTTTGTGTCAGCTGCCCTTAAAGGCAATGTTGAGTGTCCATTCTCATCGGAGAATTGTACACCCGGAAGTAAGTACTCCCCTTACTGTCGATTGATTTTACAGTGATATCTGCACTACTCATCGACTAAAAAACACCCGATTATCCTACAATGACACAAAATGCTCATTAAAGCAATTTAGCATAGTAGCCCTGTCCGATATAGAGCCAGATGCTGTGGTGAGGCACGGGACAGGCCCGGACTGGCCATCGGGAGGACCGGGAGGTTTCCCGATGGCCTGGCTTGTTAAGTGGCCTGCTGGCCTGAGGATTTTTTTTTTTATATATACGTATGTATTGTGAACGCAACGCTGCGCAAATGTGGGTCTGACTCTGCCTCACAGAGGGTGACTGGCTGTCTACATGATGTGGCCTGCCGACATGAACACTTTCATACAGATCATACTCGATTGGTCTCTGTGTGTCATTCAAGCTCGGGAGGGTGTGTGTGGTTATGTGTGGGGCGAGCGAGTGAGATAAAGCGCGCGCACCGGTTTACGTGTTTTGTTGTTGTTGTTGTTGTTGTTAGCATCTGGTGCTAGCTAGCTGCGCTAACGGATATAAGGAGCTGTTTCAACAACAAGGTGGGGGGAGAGTCCTCTCCTGTCAGACTGATAACTACAGCTCAGGTGAGGCAAAGGACTCTCTGAGTGTTTAGATCAGGGGTGGGGAACCTTTTTCCTCTCAAGGGCCATTTCAATGTTTTCAACATCCTCCGAGGGCCGTACAAATTATTAACCTCTGCTTAAAAATACTAAAATCACAGCCCACTCATTTCACCTTTCTTTCATGCTGTGCAAAGAAAAAAGCAACCTCTTAATCCAGATATCTTGCCATGACTCACGCATGCATGCACGTGCACGGTTGTGGCATGACCACCCAAACAGAAAGATATGGACACAAGATGTGTGCAAATGTATTTAGACTCCTATCCATGTGAACATGATTTAAGTCGGGGGGACCTAACCTCCTCTAGGGGGGTCAGGGAAGATTTTTTTTAAATGTTGAAGTTAAAAGCATCAATCTGGTGCACTTTGAGAGCAACATTAGTAGATCTATGGATACATCTCTCAACACCCATATGAAACAGAACTGTAAACAGATTTTCTTTTTCTTTATGGATATTTTACAAATCACTCCCCTTTCAAACTGTATTCTTGTTTATTAATAACAACTTTTTTTACTGTCATATAGTATTTTATACCTGTTTAATTTATTCTCTTATTTTTTGATAATTATAATGATCATATAAAGATGTGCCTTTACCTCACTGGTTGTAGAAAAAGCTTCTTATATTCGTTAGCATAGCTAGCTAACCAGATGCTAATAACAATAAAGTTATTGACTGTATGATCAGTGTGACAGATGAACAGATCGACACTGGGCTTACAACTAAAGACACAGCCACGCAAAAACTGCAGCATGTGTACGGCTCCTTATCGGTACTGCAATTTTTGGAAGTGCCGGAGCGGAGCTGCGTTCTGGTGCTCCCCGTCAGAACTACACCCCTGTCAGACATATACCACGTGATGACACGTTAGGCTTGTGTTGTGTTCAAGGACCCTGACCTTGGCCAGGAAGAACAGGCACTCACTTGTTTAATTATTTTGCGGTCGAGATTTCTTAAATTTTTTTCTTTTTTGCGTGTGTTTATAAATTACCTCGAGGGCCACACCAAATGGTCTCGCGGGCCGTATACGGCCCGGAGGCCGGAGGTTCCCCACCCCTGGTTTAGATAGTTAACTTAGTCTAAGTTCTCTGTGGGTCTCAAACGGTTTGGTCACCATTTATGTAAACACATATTTCCATTTGAGGGGGGAGTGATTAGTAAAATATGCGTGAATAATAAAAAAATAAAAACGTTAACTAGGTGAAAAAAGGCAAGATAAACTATTAAAACTTGTTGAGAGCTAAAACTAGTCTTTGCTGCTGCCTCAAAGAGGAGGAGAGGAGGGAGACAGGTGAGGCTGGTTCAGGAGCACAGACAAACTCACAACTATAAATGAACCAAAAACAAATAAATAAACAAGTTTCAATGTTTTTTCATATTGGATATGGGATGTTATTGGTTATGGCCATGTTATTATGATTTTATGATTATTTAAATGTATACAGTTATGTTTCATATGGGTGTAGTCTCGTTATTTCCCCCTCAAAATGCACCAGATTGATGCATTTAAGTCCAACATTTAAAAAAAAATCTTACCGGAGGAGCATGCCCCTGGACCCCCCTATAGGATTTGAGGTCCACCCCCACTTAAAATATGTTCACATAGGTTCCTAAATAGATTTGCACATTTTTTTAAATAGTAACCCATGTCCATATGTTTATTTTTGGGTAGTAGATTTAGAGCGCTATCACTACGGGCAGCAACGCTGTAAAAATTGACAAATAAATCCAGCAAAATGGCACAAAAAACTGGTAGTGGCCTGGCTGGGTGTATAATTCCCGGCCTGACTTATTGTCCCAGTCCGGCCCTGGGCACGGAGGTAGCTCATTACGGATCTCACCGGTGGATATCGATTTTATGGCTTTCAAACATTTCCTAGGATTATTTAGGTTTTCTGTGGTAACTGACAAATAGTACTTTGACTTAGCACTTTTGACATGTGCCATGGTCTGCTCAACTCAATGTCAATTCCAAAAGGCTCTATCAACATGCACATTTCTGAATTTCCCCGCATTAATTTCAACACTGCACATGTCCTCATCTTCCATCTAGGAAGCAACAGGAGGGCCCAGGAGTTTGAGCCAGCTAACTTTTCAAGCATTGGTGGCTGTTTTTTTACCACTTTAAATTATTTAAAGTTTGATTTTCAAGAAGCTGACTTTTCAAAATGAAACAGATCACTTTTGAGTGTTCAGTGTTTAAGTCAGCAGAATGATCATCTGACTTTACAGGTCATAGAGGAGATGGTCATGTGACCTTGACCTCTTTACTCCTTAGCTGTTTTATGTAAGACTTTTTGTAATGGATCATCTGCGTGGAGATCAAGACTATGTAGGGAATTGAACCAATAACACCAATAACACCAAACACATGGCAAAGCATCTGAACAATACTTTCACCACACTTGGGATAATAAGGAGCTGCACAGACATGATGCACCACTGTATGAAGTGCTTTATAATCAGTTACTTTAACAATATGTCAGCATGTAGATTCATATGGAACACTTGGTATATTACAATTGTTCAAAATACAACACAGCTTCCATATAGGCAACACAACATATCGTAGTAAATGAGATGCAGCTTCAATGGAGTGAAACACGTGTATGTTATATGTTGTCGTTGTCACATGAATTCCCCTAAATGTGCTTCGGTCTAAAAGTGAAAATAAAAGAGAAGTCATTTAGGGCAGGGTGGAGGCTAGCTGCCAGATTATTCAAGGTATGATCAGCCTCTCTCTGACTAACAATGAGTTAGCATTCATATATCTGGGATATATTTCCTGGTACGAAGTGTTCTTTCAAAGTGTTTATCATCTGATCTCAGGTGAGAATAAACAAGTAGAACAAGAAGGAGGACAGTTTCAAGGCAAGGCAAGTTTATTTATAAAGCACCTTTCAACACAAGGCAATTCAAAGTGCTTTACAAAAATGAAAGACATTAAGAAAATGGCATTTAAAAACAGTCATTAAAAAGAAAAGATAAAAAAATAAACATTAAAAGACAAAATACATGGATAAAAGTGACAGTGCAGAGTAAGATGTGAATAGTTCAATTAAAAGCAGCGACAAAAAGCAAAGTCTTCAGGCTGGATTTGAAAGTAGTCAGAGTTGCAGCGGACCTGCAGGTTTCTGGGAGTTTGTCCCAGATATTTGGAGCATAGCAACTGAACGCTGCTTCTCCATATCACAGGCGGGGGTTGTCATTACAAGACAAGACATTTAAATTCAAATCAATACAACTTTATTTACATATTGTCTTTTGCATCTCTATTGTCTTAAATAGACCTCTCTTCTGTTGAACTTCCTGACGTTTTTCTTTCTTTGGTTTCACTGTCAAAGAAGAACAAAGTCTTTTGTGATTTTATCAAATAGTTTTAAAGATAACAAGCCTGCATGGGACAATAGAGAGGCGAAGTCCCTCCCTTTCCGGGAGCCTCCATGGGACCCCGGAAGCGGAAAATTATACATTGAAGTCAATGGAGAGAGAAAAGTTATCTTTTGATCCCGTTTGAATTGTGCCACGAATGACACATATGATGTTTGTCAATTTTAAAGAATATTTTGCAAGTCATAAAAATAAAAATGTGTCGTAAAACTGTGAAGTTACAATTTTTTGTGTGTGAAACCGCTGAGTGAACTACAGGTCTCTCGTCTCGCACAATAGGCGTCACCATCACAAAGACGGCCGTCACGTTAGCACATTTCACCTGTTTCTTTCAGAATGAGAATAAAAGTATAAAACGAGGTGAACATCACTACAAGTCTGGACACGTTGAGAGCTGTACATACACACAAGGGGAGTTAGTCGGTTCTGTAAGAGCAGCGGGACCGGCTTTACAAGGTTTCGGTGAGTAATATGAGTGCAATGTGTAACGTTAATGTCAGCTAGCTAACATTAGCTAACAAGGTACACTAACGTGTTTTGTTTTAGTAACTAGTTTTCTCCTTAAGAACTTCGTGGTCTCTGTGTATGCTGTGGATAACATTAGTGTTCACAAGAACAAGGTACACTCCCGTGTTTTGTTTTAGTTGCTCTTCAGATTGAAGCGGCCTGTTTTATATCGACTATACTGTATAGTCTATACTGCATGTGTGATCTCCTTTTACATCTCGTTGTGTCATTTGAGTTTATTTGCTGTGTGTAGATTCAAGGATTTTGGTGACATGAACATGACCATCGCGGAGGCAGTCCAGTTACCATCCTTCTGTCTCCGTGAGGAGGGTGGGTCATATATCACCCATACTGGCACCAGTCCAAGGGCAGCTGCACATCACAGACCGGAGTCTCTGCTACTTTGTTGTGTGGACCAGAAGGAGGCGATCATCATCCTCATCCCCAAAGACCCTGCATGGCATGGAAATCTCCTCCTCCAGGAGAACTTCTACACCCAGCATATGCTCCCTGTGTTGGCCAGTAGAGAGGAGGACATTTAAATAAACATACTCTTAACACCCTCAGACTCTGCGTTGTGTTTCGTATGTGTGATGGGTGTTATGCAGAGGGGAGGAAAACAGGACACAGCAGATTGGGATTGTGGTGGAGATGCTGAGCAGTTATTTAATTGTTGCATGTAATTATTATTATACTGCGTGCTTCTTAGTTATTCCATCTTCTGCTGTAACATGGATCTGTATGTAACTCTATTTACTTGTTATCTACCACACTTCCTTCTACATCATACACCATCATTATACATGATGGTGTGTATAGGATATATATATATTTGTATACATATCTGTAAATTGTATAATTTTATTTAAACGTCTTTTTGATCTCTCTGTCTATAAACACAAACTGAGTAAGATTGACAATAAAGTTGACTTTGAAAAATATATATATATTCTTTATGAAAATAGTTGACTGTTGGCGAAATGAATCCAAATGAAACGTTGGACTGAACTACAACTACGCCTTTAAATCTCTACGGACTGTTCTTCAGTGGGATGGCAAGTTCCTATCTTTAAACATTTATTAGTTTTTTCTCAGAACAGATTTGATTTTCTGAAGTCAATTTAACTTTGCCGACCATGTGAGGTCATTATTAAAAAGGTACAATCAATTTGTTAAGGGTTGAATAAAATAATGATAAACATTTCATTTGGATAATTTACTGACAGAATAAGAAACTCAATGATGCTCTACTCACCTGTTCCTTTTTATAAAGTGAAACAGTTGAAACGATAGATTTTAGTAAACTTAAAAACAACCTTCTCCAAAAGCTATCAAGGAATATACCGAATACATATTTTAGAACTTTATTACATATTTGTATATAAATAGTTTGAATGATCCATAATTGACAGAAGCTTGTGTTTACACTGACCTGTCACTCATATATTAATGTCTTTGTAACTTCAGTAAACCACGACCTCACTCATTTCTTTCATTCATCACGGTTCAGTAAACTAAGTGACACATGAACCAGTTTAATCATTATAATAACGTAGGATTGCAACTCTTTGAAACTGTAGCTCTTAAAAGAGCCGTTGTGTTTGGGTGTGCTGGTCTCAGGTCAGTCTAAGCCCTCTCTCCGCGGATGCAGCTGGATGTCCTTGGGCATGATGGCGACCCTCTTTGCTTGGTTCATCTTACTGGGGGGCAGCTACATGGATGTCGGTGCAGTCCACAGTCAATGTGCAGTTGAAGGCAGAATGGATGTATTATCGACTCCGAATGAAGCACAACTTCATGTCATACAATACATTGACTTTATTTGTAATTGTGTGAAAACATATGAGCATTGGTTAGCAAGCAGGACCTGCAGGAACAGAGCACGGTGATGGATGGAGCTGGGAAGAGAGAAGAATAAAGAAAACAGATCAACTTTATTATCGGATATTAAAAATTCAATTTCAAAACAAGTTGCCGCTCCTACAGTTTTCTAGTGTGTAAAGATGATTTCACTTGACCTATGCACAATATCACACTGAATACATGCGTGTCTCTGGGGGGTGCATTGTGCCTTTGATGTATATAAATAATATACCTAAACCAAATACTATTACGTACAGTGGAAATCAGGTTGCCAGAGCAGGCCAGTGTGCATGTTCCTCAGGGTCTCAGCAGTTACAGGTGAGGGAAAGGAGATAAAAGAGAAAAAGGTCAGTAACAACACTTTAACAAAAAAGTGTCTGACACACACTTCGCTTTATGCTCTTACATTAGACTCAAAACAAACCCACAGAAGAACAGAAGCTCAATGTTCCCTGTGTGACTTTAACGTTTACAACGTGACGCAGGAGTCCCTTCCTGTTCCGGTCAGACCTGTCTGACATCAAACTGCTGCTGCTGTAGAAACGACTCACCGGCCTCCAGGCTCCATTATTTATCTTAGCAAGAGATGCCTTTTTCAGATTGTACAAGTACCTTTTTCATCAGATTATTCTTAATCCTACAAATAAATAAAATATGTATTAAAACATGAAAATAACTTGTTTCAGAAAAATAAGTTATATATATTTATAATTAAAAAAAGCAAAAGACAGAGATTTTCACTTTTGTCCTCTTTGTTCTTTTATTAACAAGAAAAACCCCAACATTTAAAAATATACAGACATGTGGCACTCGACCGGTTAGCTTATCTTTTTTATGACATTTCTTTTAATTTGTTTTGTTGCATTATTCAAACTTTTCATTTATGCATTCACGTTAAAGCGCATCCCATCATGTTTGATTGACAGCTGATCTCTGTGCAGTGAAGACATGAGCCATCAGCTCTGAAGGACACACGGTGAGTTTAAGAAGTACAAGAGTTCCTCAAGTGACTTCAGGCTATTTCAGTTTACAAAACTCAGCTGTGCCACGAAGCCAAACTCCAGCATGCAGCGGCTGAGTGAACGTGGTTTGCACTCTGTGGAGGAGAGTCATGGTTTCAGAGACGATGCTGTAGAAGGACAGAACACCTGCTCTGTGATCCAGGTACACTCCTACTCTGGAGGACGGAGGACCTGAGACGAGAGTTTTGATACTGTTGTAACGAAATGTAAAACTGTTTTGGTCGCAATCTAAGGACCAAGATTTATCATTGAATCCAAATAGACTTTCACCCCCTGCTCTGCTGATATTCTTGTATGCGACTGCTACAAAAACTCTTCCCCCTCTCCGCTCCACCTCCCAGTAACACCGTCCACTCAGACCCTCTCTACTCAGGACCTGAGGACAATCAATGAATCTGTCTGGGTGACTGGAATAAGACTGTTGTTGTCTCATGAGTGTTGCTTTTCTGCTCCCCTCAGATAATAACAGCCATGTATTTGCTGTGTTTGGATCCAGAGTGACTTCCTGTGAATATTTTAAGAACCCAGCTCTGGAGGCGGGCTCTGCTGCTGGCAGTAAAACATCCACTTCAGTCGGTGAGACGTGTGTCCACTCCTCTCTCAGGACGTCCTGTAGTTTGCCTCTGAATGCTGACAGGGCCGCCGTCACGTCCTCAAAGTAGCTCAGAGGACGGATGTTGGCGCTGGAGGAGTGTGTAGCTTCACTGAGGGGGGCTGGCAGTGAGGAGGGGTAGCTGAGCAGAAACTGGTTGTGGTCCTCTGTGTGAGACAGCAGCTCCAGCTCAGCGTCTCTCCTCTTCAGCTCAGAGATCTCCTGCTCCAGCTTCTCCTGGAGCTCTCTGACTCCACTCACTTCTCTCTCCTGCTGGGATCTGAGCTGCTGCTTCACATCAGAGCTTCTCTCCTCCACGAGACGGATCAGCTCAGTGAACGTCTTCTCACTGTCCTCCACTGCTTTATCAGCAGAGCCGTTGACGGCCTCCACCTCCTGCTGAAGCAGCTTCACCTCCTTCTCTCCGTCCTGGATCCTCTGCTGGATGTTGAGTCGACTCCCCTCCAGCTCTCTCTGCCTCTCAGTCCTCTCTGCTGCAGCTGACACCGTGTCGTGGCCTTTGTGTTCGTCCACAGAGCAGAGATAACAGATGCTCTGCTGATCAGTGCGGCAGAACAGCTTCTTCACCTCGTCGTGACGAGAGCAGATGTTCTCCTGGAGCTTCTTGGAGGGCTCCACCAGCTTGTGTTTCTTTAATGGAGCTACGTCATAATGAGGCTGGAGGTGTTGGTCACAGTAAGAGGCCACACACTGCAGACAGGACTTACAGGCTCTCAGCTTCCTCCCAGTGCAGACATCACAGGTCACGTCTCCAGCTCCAGCATAGCAGAGATCAGCAGGAGCAGCTTGGAGTCCAGTCTTCTTCAGCTCCTCCACCAAAGCTGCTAACATGGTGCTTTTCAGCAGGACAGGCCTCGGTGTGAAGCTCTGCCTGCACTGAGGGCAGCTGTGGATTAGCTCTCCATCCCAGTGGTGTTTGATACAGTGCATGCAGTAGCTGTGTCCACAGGGAATAGTGACCGGATCCTTCAGTAGATCCAGACAGATCGCACAAGAGAAGGTTTCCCGCTCCAGCTGAACTCCTCTCTGCGCCATCTCACCTCTCAGTGGCAGCGAGTGTCTGAGTTTCACTTCCTGAGAGCTGAAACTGTGTGAGCTGTGATCTGAACAGGATGTGTGTGTGTGTGTGTGTGTGTGTGTGTGTGTGTGTGTGTGTGTGTGTGTGTGTGTGTGTGTGTGTGTGTGTGAGCAGTGAATGTGGCCTATCAGCTCTTGTGTTTTACCCACATGTTGGTTACGCCCCTCCTCCTCAGTGTGGATCTGAAGGGGAGGAACCAGGAAGTACAGAGTGGAGCTGGCTGTGTCTGAGAGCAGGAAGAAGAGGGAGGGCTCATAAAACGCTGATTCATTCCAGGAGGAGGAGCAGACGCTCTGAACTGTTTCCTCATTTACAAACGGAGCCTGGCTCACAACCTGCTCTACATTTGAAAACAGTCTTCAGCTGTAAAACATCTGTTTTAAAGTCAGGCTTTTGTAGCACACAGCTCCACACTCATGGTGGCAGTGGTGTAAGAAGTACTCAGATATTCTACTAAAGCAAAAGTAGAAATACTAGGGGGTAAAAATACTCTGTACCAAAGCATTGGTATCAAAATATACTTAAAGTACCAAAAGTAAAAGTACTCCTTATGCATAAAGGCCCTTTTCAGAATCGTATCTATATATTGAGTTACTATAATGATTATTGGTGTGTGTTATCACAGTTAGTAAATGTAGAGATCATTTGAATAACTTGATGTCTTGCTGCTGGATATCTTATCCTATACATATCTGTCAAAGTGTATTTAATAATTGATTTATATTTTGAATCTACTAATCTATATCTAACTAGTAAAAGCTGTGAAATGAATGCAGTGGATTCAAAAGTACAATACTGTCTTTTAAAATGTAGTGCAGTGGAAGAGTATATAGCAGCATACAGGGCCGGCCCTAGACATTTTGGTGCCCTAGGCCAGAATATGATTTGGTGCCCCCCCCCCCTCCAAGCAATACACAATAGAATATATAAAGAATAAATGAAAAATCTCTAGATAGATATTCTACTGAAGCAAAAGTAGAAATACTAGGGGGTAAAAATACTCTGTTACAAGTAAAAGTACAAAAGCATTGCTATCAAAATATACTTAAAGTACCAAAAGTAAAAGTACTCCTTATGCATTATGGCCCTTTTCAGAATCGTATATATATATGTGTGTCTTTTCCATCCCTAATAAAGTGTAGGGGAAATGGAGACAGTAACACACAACAGTCAGGGTGAAAGTGAACACAAGTTTATTTATTTACACCAAAGAAAATGCCAACAAATGTTCTTTAAGTGAGGAGACAAAGAAGAGTGTGCCAAATAAAAGAAATGAATATAACAAAACTCAAAGAAAAAGCCCTCACTATCTGTTCTACTAACAAGGAGACAAAACAACTACAGGGTGGCAACAATCTACAGTGTGTCTAACAGAGTTTACCTCAGTGAGGAGAGGTAGAGGGTACCCCAAACTTACCCAAATCCTCCCCCTCCCACCACACACACATTCAACAATACTAAAAACAAGAAGACAGAATAATGTCCAAATCTCTCAGAGACCACAAAGAGGCTCTGGAGTCAGCAGCAGGTCTGAGAGAGCGAAGGCTTCCTGGATCGCCTCCTTTAATGGCCGGCCCTGGCTCCCTTCTTATATGGAAATAAAACACTAATAGAAAAATATAATGTCTTTGATAATTCACTATAACTAAGTTCTAAATGTGTCTTCTGTTAAGATTTTGAACACCAGAATTGAATAAATTAATACATTATTTCTGATAGCATATGTGAAATTATATCAATATTATAAACTCTACTTGTATCTTATCAGTTAATTTGTTACAAAAATACATTTAACTCTTCTTTGGTTCTGGCAGAAACAGTTCTTTCTGAAATTTTTTGGGACATTTTGGATGCAGGGCCGTCCCTCCCTACATTGACTGATTTTAAATGCCATTTCCCGAATGTCTTTCGTTTTTTGTAAAGCACTTTGAATTGCCTTGTGTTGAAAGGTGCTATATAAATAAACTTGCCTGGCCTTGCCTGGCCTTGCCTGGCCTTGCCTGGCCTTGCCTGGCCTTGCCTTGCAGGCCGATCATGCAGGCTGCATGGGGCCTCACATTGCGCAGGGGGCCTCGGCTTATGAGCTCGGCTTGTGCGCAGTTCTCCGCACGTTCATTCAAGTATTTTATGTTATCTGCTAATGTAGGCTACAGGAGGAAGAGTGATAAACTGTCTGTCTAGTTGGCTTACATAACAGTTAAAGTTTACAGCCTAAAAAACATGGAGCATTTCCCCCCTTTTATTTATTTTTATGTCAATTTGCACATGTCATGGTGATGCTTAGCCTCTCCCCTTAACTCCTAACAGTCATCATCATGTCAACCACAACACAGAGAAATACTGATAGAAATGTGTGTGTAGTTGTTGTATTATCTTTTCAATTTACACACGGCATCTATTGCACGTCTGTCCGTCCTGGGAGAGGGATCCCTCCTCTGCTGCTCTCCCTGAGGTTTCTCCCATTTTTCCCTTTAAACTGGGTTTTCTTTGGAAGTTTTTCCTTGTACGATGAGAGGGTCTAAGGACAGAGGGTGTCGTATTGTCATACTGATATTCTGTACACACTGTGAAGACCACTGAGACAAATGTAACATTTGTGATATTGGGCTATATAAATAAACATTGATTGATTGATTGATTGATTGAGTTGTTGATGCATTGCTGACAGAGGGAACTACATTTGAATACAGATTTAAGAAATATCAGTTTTTGAGCATGTCATAAGCATGTTTTGTCTTGACTATATTACAACTATATTATAATAAAATAATATAGTATTTATATTATTGAATTGATTATGATTATTATTATTAGTAGAAGTAGTTTATTTGCATTAATTATATTTTAATCTTTTTGAGGCTAGTATTTGGCAGGATATGCAGACGTGTTCACCTGTAAACGCATACTGAACGACATACATGCACATTCACCATTTACCTCACTGTATACAAAAGTAACTGTGTTGATAATAATAATAAACAGGAATTATATTTGCAAAGTAAAATATAATCCCTGTCGGGGTGGGGCTCATCTCACAATGTCGCTTGGGGCCCCAAGTTGGCCAGGGACGGCCCTGCAAATATGTGATATATCTGAACAACAAAGTGGACAATCCTATGAATGCTAATTTAACTGGGTTTTGATAGATAACATATCTCTTTGTATTCTCTCAATAATTTCCATTCTTTTGTTACAATAATCAATATTAATCAAACTATTGTTCGTTAATACATTTAAAGAATGGCATTTATCGTTTTTGAGAATGAGTTCTTATTTTATTTTTATTTACTTGGGTCTACAACAGATGATACAAATGTTTATGTCAGTAAATGTGACTGCGATTATCGCTCCTCCTTTTTTCGGATTTATTTGATAAATAATAATAAAATTGAACATAAAGAAAAAACGAACGAAACGTAACATCCGGTACGGTAGCCGGTTTGTTCAAAAAGTCACCCGACATGAACACGGAGCGAAATTCCCAGTAGCTTCATTGTATTTTCCTTATTTTTTATTAATAACCACAACATTTCATCACCTTGTGGATGACTTGGTGCCTGATTGATTTGATAAGTAATACGTTTTTTTTTAAAAAGAACGAAAAATAATTTCCGGTACGGTAATGGGTTGTCCAAAAAGTCACCCGACATGAACACGGAGCGAATTTCACAGTAGCTTCATTCTCTTTTCTTTATCTGTTTTTAATTTAACCACAACATTGCATCACCTTGTGGATGACTTGGTGACTCGTATCGGAATAGAGGACCATCAGACAGGCGGTTTGTTGGTGATAAGATGGGTGGAAAGAAGAAGAAATCGGCAGCGGGAGTAGCTGCTCCTTTAGCCCCGGCAGCAGCAGCCTCAGCCGGCAGGAGTGAAGCCACTGCGGCGGAGAAACAAGGAGCCAGCAACAAACCTGCGAAACCTATCAAAGAGAACAAATCAAAAGGTGATATTACATGTGTGTTGTCATTGTCATTGATTTGAGAAGTATTACAAGCTGGAAATGTGTTGATATGGTCCTGTTTAAGGCTGTAGCTTGAGTTTAAAGATGTCCACTTGTCTGTATGCTGTTACTCGAGACAGATTCAATATTCAAGGCTTTTATTGTCATGTGTACATAGCTACAGTGTAGTTATATCAATGTCAAATCTTAGGTCACAGGCTCCTACAACAGTACAACACAATAAAACAGAGACAATTGTTAAATAGTGCAAGTAGATACAAACAAAATAGAATAGAAATGGTGCAATGCTGATGTTATTAAAACCTAATGATTGTATTTAGCCAGAGGTGGAAGAAGTACTCAGATTTGTTTTGTCTTGCATTTGAGAAATATCAATAGCTACACATGTTGTGATGATATGATCAATACTCAATACAATACAATATATAGTAGCTTTATTTGTACAGCACTTTAAAACCTCAGTGCTGTACAGAGAAATAAATAAATACATAAAATACAAAAGTCCCACAGGTCAGCTCACAAACCATCAAATACAAGTAAAAAGATAAATACAGGCTATTATAGAGCTTATATGAGTCTATAATGTGTCCCTTCTGACGTTATGTTTATAGTCTAATCACTATACTTAGCCTGATAACAGTACATGTGAATCTCCAAAGTGCATTTCAAACCCTGAGGAGCTTTACAAAAAACAACACCATACAATACAAGTGCAAAGATAGCACTTTTCTTTCCATCCATCTTCTCCGCTTCTCCGTGGTCGGGTCTCGGGGTATCAGTTCCAGCAGAGAGCCCCAAACGTCCCTTTCCCCTCATCAAGCAGCTCTGACTGGGGGGTCCCAAGGCGCTCCCAGGCCAGCGAAGAGATATAACCCCTCCACCTGGTCCTAGGTCTACCCCTTGGTCTCTTCCCAGCTGGACGTGCCTGGAACACCTCCCTAGGGAGGCGCCCAGGTGGCATCCTAACTAGGTGCCCGAACCACCTCAACTGGCTCCTTTCGACCCGAAGGAGGAGCGGCTCAACTCCGAGTCCCTCCTGATGACCGAACTTCTCACTTTATCCCTAAGGGAGACGCCAGCCACCCGGCGGAGAAAACCCATCTCGACCGCTTGTATCCGCGATCTCGTTCTTTCGGTCATGACCCATCCTTCATGACCGTAGGTGAGGGTAGGAACGGAAATGGCCCGGTAGACGGAGAGCTTTGCCTTCTGGCTCAGCTCCCTTTTCGTCACAACGGTGCGGTAAAGCGACTGCAGTACCGCTCCGGTTCTCCGGCCCATCTCACGCTCCATTGTTCCCTCACTCGAGAACAAGACCCCGAGATGCTTGAACTCCTTGGAGTAAGGACTCATTCCCTACTTGGAGCGGAGTTTGACTTTCTTTCAAACATCGTCCCTAGAAAATGCAAGTGGCCACAGATCTGGAGATACAACGAGAGAACAAATCAAAAGGGGATATAACCTGGGTTTTGTCGTGCACTTGAGAGGTATCAATCGCTCCAAATGTGCTGATGATTATTTTCCAGGCTGTTGTGGAGCTTAAAGGTCCTTGTCCACACTGTTGATAAAGCTGTTATTATAGCCGAATAAATAATACATGCTTAAACCTAATATTACCTTTAACAAAGCACAACACCAGGCAAATGTTCCAGGTCATCATTAACATGCATGGTTTTGTATCAACGTCTGCTTGCTATTCCCTGCAGCTCCAAAGACCTACAGCCTCGCTAACACGGCCCAGGTCGACACCGGTGGAGTCGCGGACAAATCCATTCTTAAAGTAAGTTGTATTTTTAGTTTGTGAACCTCACTGTTTGTCTGTGTGTCAAGCTCATGGTGCCGCTGTAACCTGTCATTGACAAGCCTGTAACCTGCTAAAATGTAATCATGTGACAGTGGATACTTTCTGCTAGGGCTGTGCGATTATGGCGAAAATCATAATCACGATTATTTGGGTCAATAATTGATATCACGATTATTTTGACGATTATTCATTGACCATTTATTGAACTTTAAAACAAATAATATTTTACCAATAAACAAGAACAACAAATATGTTGGAGCGCACTTCCAAAAGCATACTAAACATATATTATTAATATGATAAATAAAAATAAATTAGACCAAAATAAATTAAATCAAATATGATGCAGTGCACTGTCACAACCTGAAAACTCCTTAACATATAGCCACATTTTGGTAAAACATATTCAACATAGTCCACTCCGTTAAACGGTGAAGGCTGGCCAACCGTCATGGTCCAGAAGAAACAGGAAATAAATGTTGAACTACAATTTAAGACCAAATAAAAATGTTTAGGCCACCATGGCAAATGCTGATAGGGCTGCTCATGTCATCTCTTAAAGATGAGCGCAGGCAGGTGACAAGCCACCTGTACTGAAGACCCTCAGCCACGCCCCGACACATGGGGCGACGCCGGCCAATCACAAAGCTTTGATGCGTTCAAGTGCATTATTCTGGCACAGGAAGATTATGTTACAGGACATTAACGATAAAACAGAATATTGTTATTCTATTTTTAGACACATCTCGCGATCGACTGGTTGGGCACCCCTGGGCTAGACCATAGGTCCGTTGTGGTGACAAAGTAGTCAGCTGAAGCCACATCTCTCTCAACTTCCCCACGGCATGTGTCACATAGTGCAGGCAGCGCAGACCTGCTGAAATAATACCGAGACGGCATCGCGTAACGCTTGTCCAACGTGTTGACAAGTTGCTTGAAGCCCTGGTTGCTAACAGTGCTAACTGGGCACATATCTTTAGCGATGTGAAATGTAATGACAAAGTACTTAGTGGAAATAGTTTTACCCTTCTTTTTAACGAGTAGCTGCTCTTGTTCTGACAGCTTCGCTCGTGCTGAACACATGTCACTCACAGGTGGCCGAGTGGGCTTTTAGGGAGGGGCGAAAGCGCACCCAGCAAAAATAATCGTATTTTGTCAATTATGCTGTTTTCATAATCGTCGCAAGCCATAATCGTAATCGCGATTAAAATACGATTAATTGCACAGCCCTACTTTCTGTTCTCATGTGTATTATGATGTACTAAACTAAATAATGACCGCTTTGCTTTCAAACGCTTCCACATGACAAATCACTTTGCTTCAGAACAGCACGGTTCTTTTTTAACATTCGTTTTCTGCAGTCGATAATTAAGCTTTAAACATGATTGTTCTGTAGCGCAAGCTGCCGAGCCCCAGCTCTGGGTTGAATGTGGCTAATGACTTTGATCACATGGTATATAAGTAGAATTTGTGATTACAGTTTGATTTGGAAATTTCACATTTTTAAAGTAAAGTTCTCGATGTTCCCATTATTTCCACATTAATTATGAAACATTTCCCACATTGGGATCAATAAAGTACTCATCTATCCATCTATCCATCCCTCTATCCATCCCTCTATCCATCTATCTCTCTATCTATCTATCTATCCATCTATCTATCCATCTATCTATCCATCTATCTATCTATCCATCTATCTATCTATCTATCCATCTATCTATCTATCCATCTATCTATCTATCCATCCATTCCTCTATCCATCCACCCCTCTATCCATCTATCTCTCTCTCTATCTATCTATCTATCTATCCATCTATCCATCCATCCATTCCTCTATCCATCCACCCCTCTATCCATCTATCTATCTATCTATCCATCCATCTATCCATCCCTCTTTCTCTCTCTATCCATCCATCTATCTATCCCTCTCTGTCCATCTATCCATCCATCTATCCATCCATCCCTCTCTCTCTATCTATCCATCCATCCATCTATCCATCCATCCCTCTCTCTCTCTATCCATCTATCCATCCCTCTCTCTCTATCTATCTATCCATCTATCCATCCATCTATCTATCCCTCTATCTATCCATCTCTCTCTCTCTCGATCTATCTATCCATCCCTCTCTCTCTCTCTCTCTCTCTCTCTCTCTCTCCCTACCTACCTACCTACCTACCTACCTACCTACCTACCTACCTACCTACCTACCTACCTACCTACCTACCTACCTACCTACCTACCATTTCTATAGGAAGGTTTCTGTCCTACGTTTTTTTGTATCACTCAAGTCCAATATGAATTCAGCTGCAGATCTAACCCATGTTGTCTTTCCCCCTTTTAACACAGGTAGTTATCCAACCAGACCTGGAGAAGAAGATCATCAAACTGATCAATGACTTCAGGGAGGAGAACGGAGACAAAGGGCCGGTGTCGGGAAGACTGACCAACAAGAAGTTACTGGTGAATAAAAACATCCCTCTGACTCTGACACGGTTATATAGAAATGTGTTTATTAGGATAAACCCCTTGAGATAACGGAAAGCAAAGCATGACAAACGAGGACATGAAGTAATATATACAATCATTACAATTTACCGCTCCGTCGTGACGAAAAGGGAGCTGAGCCAGAAGGCAAAGCTCTCCGTCTACCGGGCCATTTCCGTTCCTACCCTCACCTCTGGTCATGAAGGATGGGTCGTGACCGAAAGAACGAGATCGCGGATACAAGCGGCCGAGATGGGTTTTCTCCGCAGGGTGGCGGGCGTCTCCCTTAGGGATAAGGTGAGAGGTTCGGTCATCCGGGAGGGACTCGGAGTTGAGCCGCTCCTCCTTCGGGTCGAAAGGAGCCAGTTGAGGTGGTTCGGGCTCCTAGTAAGGACCCTAGGGAGTGTTCCAGGCACGTCCAGCTGGGAAGAGACCGAGGGGTAGACCTAGGACCAGGTGGAGGGACTATATCTCTTCGCTGGCCTGGGAGCGCCTTGGGACCCCCCAGTCAGAGCTGGTTGATGAGGGGAAAGGGACGTTTGGGGCTCTCTGCTGGAACTGCTACCCCCCGAGACCCGACCACGGATAAGCGGGAGAAGATGGATGGACAATTTGATAGATCAGTTTCATCGAGAGCAGAGCAGCTGAAAGTGAGATGATAATGCTGACTCATACCCAATGATGACGGGGATCTAATAGCAGCAAGTCAAGTACTCCAGTCTTCTGACAATGCATTTTTCCGCCGAGGGGACAGAGAAATGAATCTGGACAGAGTAGGGTTGCAATTCCGGGAATTTTCAAAGATGGAAACTTTCCACGGGAATTTATGGGAATAAACTGGGAATTTTCTAAATTGAAGATCATCTCTTCGTAGGGAACTTACATGTAGTTGGGGGAAATATATTTGAGCATAATCTTGACTAAAACAAACAGATGCCATTGAAGTACTTGAATATCCATGCCATAGCACACTGCTGCCTGTAGAGACCACGCCCCCTACAGGCACTCCATCACATGCACAGACGATTTCGAGTGGGGTTGGGGGGGATGAGTAATATTTAACTCAACATTCCTGTTTTCGTTTTTCAATGAAACAAATAATTGTTCAATAAAATAAAACTTGTTCTGTTCCACTTACATTTAAAAAAAAAAAATCTGTTGAAATTTCCTGTTTTTTGTTTAATTTTGCTTCGAATATTTCCAAAATTCCACAGCGTAACTTCCCATGGAAACTTTCCGGAAAGTTTCCGCCCCTTTGCAACCCTAGGACAGAGTGTCTAACTTGATAATTTGACGAGTAAGGTACAAAATACTGCTTTTAAATTAGGGAGATAGTTAAAGTAAACGCATTTATGTGGGAGGCGTGTGGCGCAGTGAATGCACAGGTTCAAACCCCACAGCATGTCGTCGTGTCCCTGAGAGACTTCACCCCAAACTGCTCCTGTGGGGATCGCCCACAGTATTGCGTATGTAAGTCGCTTCGGATAAAAGCGACTAACAAGTAACATGCCATTTAAATATAAGTGGAAGCCAATGCGTGTGTCTTCTTACTTTTAATGAAGGCCATTCAAGTCTGTTATACATCGTGCAGTGATGTGTACGACCAAGAACAAGTCTGCATCGTCTACTATAGGCTGTGTTGAGTGGAGCAAGATCTGATGTGCATTTTGGTCGACGACATTAGTCCATAATCGGAAGTATAAGTTGAGACGCAATTCTCTTACAGACACAGAGCGTAAAACAATTGCGTGGGACGGTCGATTCCGTAATTGATTTTTTGTAATACATGACTTATATGTAATTTAAATGAAAGTGATTTAAATGTTGTGTTGTTTGTGTTTACAGGATCTGTACACGGCTCTGCAGAAGTTCAGCTTTAAGAGGGAACACATCGAGGAGTCGATGAAGAGCAGCGTTCTGTACGGAGGAGATCTGCACTCTGCACTCGACTGGCTCTGCCTTAACCTCAAAGACGGTAACAGAGAAATAGATGGATAGATAGATATCATGAAGGTTTCTCAATTCTCTCATTTCCCCTCCTCGACTCCTGTCCTCGTGTCTCAGTCCCGCCCACAGGAGATGCGAGCGGAGGAGTCGAGGAGGGGAACTGAGGAGAGAGGAGGGGAACCGAGGAGAGAGGAGGGGAAGCAGCAGGCGGTTAGAGAAATTAGATAATCCCCCCCTGCCCCCCCCCCCTCTGGTCGCTGAAATGGGGAATTGAAATTAAGTGGCAAAAGTTGTATTTACAAGTATTAAAAGTAAGCATAGGATACCAAACCAACTGAGACCTGTCTGTCCGCCGCATCTATACAGGGCCGGCCCTAGACTTTTGGGGGCCCTAAGCAAGCTTTGGCTTGGGGGCCCCCCTCACTCTAGCGCGTTCTCACTACACACAACACAGAACCAACTTTTGTCTTATGATGTTAGAATAAGCACACATATTGTATAAATAAGAATGTAAACACCGTGGACCTAACCTCCTCTTGGGGGGTCCGGGGGCATGCTCCCCCGGGAAGATTTCTTTTAAATATTGAAGTTGAAAGCATCAATCTGGTGCACTTTGAGAGCAAAATTAAGAGATCTATGGATACATCTCTCAACACCCATATGAAACAGATAAACAGATTTTTCTTAATGGATATTTTATAAATCACTTCCCTTTTAAACTGTATTCTTGTTTTGTCATATAGTATTTCATAACTGTTTTTCATGTATTCTCTCTGGCTGTCCATCTCATAATGTTCACATAGAAACTAGCTGTCAATAGGAATATTATTCAGAAGAATTATAATTTCATGCAAAAATCTGTCACAAAAAGAGGTTGCACATTTAAATGCAGGTGTTGTTATGGCAACGTCAATGGCCAAACAGCCACATTTACTGCTGCAAATACGTTCAAACATGCTGTCGACACGTAAAGCAGTGGCATGCCACCATTTCAGCTGACTTTTTCTCAGAAATACTGTCACATAACATCCATATATTTCAGTGCTAGGTTGATAACTATGAAACACTTTAACTGACAGGACTCCGGATCAACGGTGTACTGTAAGCTAGCTTCTAGCTTCATGTCGAACACTGACAGTAAGTCAACATTTCCCAGAGAGCTTTCTTTGAAATCACCAGGTAACGCTAAAAACATTACATTTATATTGTATGACAAAGTGTTCATTTAATATCTCTGGCTAGCTATAGCTACTTGCTAACGGTTTAGCTTACCCCTGCGATTCAAAGTAACGTCAACGTAGCTGTAATTTATGCTTTGCTTACATGTTTGCATAACTTGGACGTTTACTGACAGGTACATACCTTGTTCACCTGGCTCAGGTGGTGGCTCTGGGGTTGTTGTGTGAGCCACCTCTTGAGAATTGTCGTTTTTTTTAAGAAAATGTTTTCTTATGTCCATCTTCAAAAACTCAGAGTTCGACTGACAGTTCAAACATTGTCACAGCTCACAGGATAGGTACCTGTCAGCCAATAAGACAGATGTTTATTTCCATTCAACTCTCTGGTTGGTCTGGTGTCTTGCCTCTGTTGCATTCACTGAACACGGGAAATTACAAACCTGCCGTCCTCTCTAGTGTCATGATGAGGTTCAGGTAAAGCACGGTTAATGTATTATATGATTGACTCAATAATATAATACATGACTTTGAGAGTAGGCAATCTAGGCATATTAACACAATTAATTAAACATACTTACTGAGATTATTTTATTTTATTTTTTTGTTGCTAGGGGGCCCTTAGTGGCCGCTTATGTCGCTTAATGGGTCGGGCCGGCTCTGCATCTACACACACACACACACACACACACCATTTTGAGATTTTGAGAAAAAGTCAGAATTTTGAGAAAAAGTCAGAATTTGGAGATTTTCCGAAAAAAGCCAACATTTTGAGAGAAAGTCAGTGTTGTGTTCGTGACAGGATTTATGATTACAGAGAAGAACCGGTAGACCTCCATCTTGTGACTGTGTAACTCTCTTGGATATCAGCATGTGAAGGACACTGTTCAGGAACTAGTTGAAGCTCTGTATGTGATGACTCCTTCCCTTCTGGAGAGGATCCCAGATACACGGATCCTGAGGCTGAAGCTCAAGCCGGGGACGAATTATATTTTTCTAACAATATCTCTGAATCTACCGGGTGTTTCCAGATGAGCTTCCGGAAGGTTTCACCCAGCAGATGCAGGAGGAGAGTCAGAAGAGCAGCCGACCCAAGTTCCAGCCCCCTGCTCCGGAGATACCTGCCCCCCCGAGCCCCAAAGCCCCCAGCATCGCACCCAGAGAGAGCCCCAAGGTGTGTGTGTGTGTGTGTGTGTGTGTGTGTGTGTGTGTGTTTGTGTGTGTGTGTGTGTGTGTGTGTGTTTGTTTGTTTGTTGTTGTTGTTTAGTCGGATGTGCACTTCAACACTAAATATTAACGTTGTAAACAAGAAATAAGAACAGTCGTAATCCATGAGGGATCTGGTTGAAAAGTAAAGTACTCTTTAAGCTGCTGTGACTACAAGGTGTGTGTGTGTGTGTGTGTGTGTGTGTGTGTGTGTGTGTGTGTGTGTGTGTGTGTGTGTGTGTGTGTGTGTGTGTGTGTGTGTGTGTGTGTGTGTGTGTGTGTGTGTGTGTGTGTGTGTGTGTGTGTGTGTGTGTGTGTGTGTGTGTGTGTGTGTGTGTGTGTGTGTGTGTGTGTGTGTGTGTGTGTGTGTGTGTGTGTGTGTGTGTGTGTGTGTGTGTGTGTGTGTGTGTGTGTGTTTTCCAGGCCTCAGAGAAAGATGAAGCTGCCTGCATGAAGGACTGGATCTTAAGATATGCAGAGCAGAGCAGTGAGGAAGAGGAGGAGGAGGAAGAGGAAGCAGGGAAGAAACCACGCAACCCTGAACTGGAGGAGAAGTTTGACCCAGTAAGTAAAATAAATACATTTTATAAACTATTCTCACTGAACTTTCAGCAGCTAAACAAACAGTTACCGTACTTTTCGGACTACAAGCCGCGACTTTTCCCCCCATTTTGTTTGTACAGCTAACGGCCACTAGGGAACCTCCTAAATCTATGGATTCACAGGTAAAATTAACCACCTTTAACACTACGGGCTCTAGGACCGGTCCGCGCCCGCCACCTTTAAGCGGCGGGCTCCAGCAATACGGTCTAGCTGCGGGCCAGTACACGGCGGTACACGACACGCCCACCTGACACGACACTACGGTGGCTGAGAGGCACCACCATTAAAAGCGAATTGACGAGATTTACATCATACAGCCCATGTAGTATAAACATTGATTTTAATTTCTTACAGTAGGAGAGGTTTTGGGGTTTAGGAGGGAGGAAGGAAGATTAGGATTAGGTAAAAAGGTAGGGAGTGGTTATGGTTAGGATGGAGGGAAGGGTTAGATTGAAGGGAGGGAAGAGAACTGCTACCCGGGTATGTTCATACTGGGTAGTTTATTTAGTTTAAAAAATTATCCAACGAGTTAGACCACAAAGGAAGTGTAGTACCGCCGTTTGGCCACAAGACTCCGGCGCACTCCTGGAAAAGTACGGTACATTTAAAGAGCAGCTCTGTGCACAACTTTAGATACTGCATATTGCTCAAAACTCATATAGGTTGACAAATAGTGAGAGCTAATGGATTATATCCAATGATACCTTCTCTGATTTCCCTACATGTGTTATTAAGTGAGCTTTAGAGGTGCAGGTATTGGACATTGTTGAAGTGTTTCCTGTATTTAAAGGATCCAAAACAATTAATGTCCTTTTCTGACCTTACCCGACTGTTCTAGTTTCTCTATTATCGGCCTTTTCTCGCTCAGTCATTAAATCCTCATATCTAAGGATCGTGTAACAAAAACCTCATCGTGTAAATCCTAATATAAAGTTGCAATGTCGGGGTTTTTGATCAGCAATATTTAATAATTAGATTTCCTCCATTATTTGGTTTCCCACTCCGTCGTCTCTATGCCAGGGGTCGGCAACCTTTTTGATACGAAGTGCCGTTCAAAATAAATGTTTTTATCAGCGCGCCGACGCTCGTGCACTGTCAGCAGGAGGCGGGGGAGCCTCGCGGCGGGGAAGCAGTGTGTGGACCTGTCAGCGCCATTTACACGATGCCGAATTTAAGAAATGCATTTAAATAATTGGTTTAAACGGCATAATAATAATAAGGACGATCGTCCGTTCTGTGATTCTCCAGTTCGCCCCTTTGTAGCATATTATTTCGATGAGAGATGAGCAGATCGCCACTGGGCTTTCAACTAAAGACAAAGCCACGAGCGGGGCTGCGCTGCGTGCATGGCTTTCTTCTGCAGGTAACGGGGAGACGCGCTCTGGCGGCGGTCTCGTTCAGGATCCGAAAATAACATTTAAATATTTTGCACACTTATTCCACTTATTCCTGGTGTGCCACTGGTCTATGCTAAGCTAAGCTAACGGTCCACTGGATGCATCTTCTTGCAGCTTTGAAGTCGTGATAGGGTAGTATATTTTAAACAGCTTACTCACCATTCTTGATAGTTTGACTTTTGTCTAACATGTTTACTTTTTTCAAACATTTGGACTTTTTTCAAAAATTTCACTTTTCTTGGAATTTTGACTTTTTTTCACAGAATTTGAATTTTTTCTCCAAATTTAGATTTTCTTCACATTTTAACTTTTTTTTTTAGAAATGGTTTTCTTTTCTCAAAATGTGACTTATTCTCAAAATTAGATTTTCTTTCTCGATTTAGATTTTTTTTCTCAACATTTTGATTTTTTCTCAAAATGTCACTTTTCTTCAAATTTTAACTTTTTATTTAGAATTAGATTTTTTAGTCCAAATTTCACTTATTTCTCAACATTTGACTTTTCCCTCAAAATGTTATTTTTTTAACTTGATTATTTATTTATTGTGATGCTATGAACTATTTATCGTGTACATTGGAAGGATCCACATCCAGCCTCCCGGGTGTATCGTGTGTATGTTCCTACATGACATAAGCTGCTCATAACCCTTGCAGGATTAATAAAGTTGTTGATTGATTGATTGATTGATGCATGTTGTTTCTTTCTGTGCAGAATGACCGGTATTTGATCCTCACGGCTCAACTGTACGACGCCAGAGACATGGCTGCTGTTGCTAAAACCAAAGGAGACAAGACGGGTCAAAGGTCGGCTCAGGACCGGATCCGCATCATCCTGCAAGGTCAGAGAGCTCCTCTAACTGAGTCCTGCAAAATCTCAAAGTCCTTCATAGATATGTTTTTTATATATTTGTATATATCTCAGACCAATGCTATTGCCTTTAAACATTTCTATGACTCGTGTTAAACTCGTATATTTCCTGCATTGTAGAGATGAAGCAGCTGGAGCCGCACCCCATGTTCAATCCGGCTCTCAAGGTGGTGGACGCGCCGCAGAAGGAAAAGAAAACACTTCCTGTCACCGAGGATCTCGCCTTCAGCGTATTCGAACAAACGGAGAAAGCCCCTCCTAAAGAGAAAGGTTTGCAACATTAACTTTCTTCATTCATTACTGTGGCTGCGAGGGAGTGCGGTCGTCTTTCACCCAGAAGGTTGTGGGTTCGATCCCAGCCCGTGCAGTCAACATGTCGATGTATCCTTGGGCGAGATACTGAACCCTGAGTTGCTCCCGATGGCCATCGTGTGTGAATGTGTATGCGTGTTAGTTCCTAGAGTAATATACCCTGCTCTGTATGAATGGGTGAACGACATGTAGTCTGTAAAGCGCTTTGAGGGGTCTTAAAGACTGGATAAAGCGCTTTATAAGTACAGTCCATTTACCATTTTAACATTCCACAAGATACTGTATAAAACACAACATACTGTTTGAATTGGATTTGAATACACTACTTTATCAAAATAAGGATAGGCAAGGTTTATTTATATAGCACCTTTAGTGCTTTACAAAAAGGAAAATCATAAGGAAATAGTGCAGCGGAAACACATTTACAACGGCATTTAAAAACAGTCATTAGAGGCTAATATATGCAGGGCTCTTTAAGCCTGATGTAATGAAATGCAGGATATGTTCTTTGGGGTTTTACACATGCTTTATGACCTTTGTTTACCCGTTGCATTAATTCTTAAAGGTCCCATGTCGTGCTGTTCCGGTTATCACCCGTCCCCTTGTGTTATGTAGCTTTTTCTGCATGTGAACGGTCTGCAGAGTCACAACCCCTCAAAGTGCACCCTGTAGCGAGTAAAGCTCTAACACAGAGAAGACCTGTCTGCTGCCCCAGAACGCCTCGCTGGACATTTCTCTTTTTCCATTGTTTACTTCTTGGGTATAATGACGTATTTCGGGTATAGTGACGTAACATTTGGACCAATCCGCGGACTTCCTCACACACACACTCGGCGGGACGTTGCGAGGCTCGCTGCTGCGAGGACACTGTGAGCCGGCTCACTGGTGTGGGGTCGGCGAGACACCGCGGAACTCAGCCTGGGCACACACACAAACTCCCAGCCAGGCTGCGGGTGCGTGTGTGTGTGTTCGGGCTGGGTTTCGCTGTGTCTCGCAGACGGCCACTGGGCTCACAGGGGGGGGGGGGGCAGGAGCTCCAACAAGCCGTTCAGGACAGAGAGTGAACACACAGACTACACAGAGATGCTGTGAGAAACCAATGTGAGTTTGGAACAATGAACAATATAAATCTATTCTAGTCGACCTCAACGATGGAGTTATGATCAGTAGAAATGGGACCTTTTAAAATTATGAATTGAAATAAGGAGAAAATAGATAAAGTTTGTTAATTTATTTAAGAAAGGTACAATTCACACTGATTAATATGAACACTTGTAGATAGATAGAATCGAAGGGATGAACCCCTCGGTCACACAGGGAGATGTGTTCTCTGCTTTTAACCCATCCTAGCACCAGGAGTCTAGTACTAGGAGCAGTGGGCAGCTATTGCACAGCGCAGGGGGGAAGGGGGGTGAACTGGGACCTCTCCAAGCAGCAGTCCACACTCCATATTTAGGTCTGGTCGGGGTCTTGAACCGGCGACCCTACAGCTCCCACTCCAAGCCCCTCTGACTGAGCCGCTGCCGGTTGATGGCATTACAAGACAACATGCAAAAGTATAAATGCTCAGAATGTGTGATATTGGATAATTAAGTTTGTTCTTGTAGTGGGGAAAGTCTGTATTCTAAGTTTGAGTGCCACAAATAAACGAGGCTTTGGGATACCTCACCCTTTGTGCGGATCAGTTCGTCACACTGTCCTTTCTGTTTTCCAGCTCCAGTTGTGAAGAAGAACGAGCCGAAGGACATCCGTGACTTTGACTACACGGCTCGCAGCTGGACGGGAAAATCCCCCAAACAGTTCCTCATCGACTGGGTCCGGAAGAACCTCCCCAAGAGCCCGGCACCCGCCTTCCACAAGGTGCCTGCTGGGAAATACTGGAGGTCCAAGTGAGTGTGTGTGTGTGTGTTTTATTCCTGTATACACATGGACATTTTGGTGCGTACAAATCCACTTCTATTACCGCTCTCACGACATAAAGGGATTGTGTGTGTGTGTATGTGTGTGTGTGTGTGTGTGTGTGTGTGTGTGTGTGTGTGTGTGTGTGTGTGTGTGTGTGTGTGTGTGTGTGTGTGTGTGTGTGTGTGTGTGTGTGTGTGTGTGTGTGTGTGTGTGTGTGTGTGTGTGTGTGTGTGTGTGTGTGTGTGTGTGTGTGTGTGTGTGTGTGTGTGTGTGACTCCTAGACTGGACATTAGCAAAGCTACATTTTGTTCTAGGGAAGGAATAGAACATGGAAATAGAAATGGACTTATATATTTACTCAAGTTAAACTTAGATATACAACGTTTAAGGTATTTGTACTTTACTTGCGTTTTTTCTACGTTTTTGTTTTCTACTCCGCTACATTTCAATGGGACATTTTGCTTTTTTACCCCCACACATATCTTACAAAGAGCTATACAATATACGGTTTCGTTACAGATGAATTGTCCAATGTGTAGATACAAGAACAGCTGAAACAGTGAGTTGATTGACAGGAAATTAATTGTCATATTAATAACGCCATTTCTCAATATTTTCTACATTTCTAAAATAAAATGGATCGATTAAATATGACATTTGATCCTTTAATTGATACATTCCTTATAAAAGTAAAGAACATTTTCTGTGCCCTTGCAAAATAATCATTATTTAGTGCTATATATATATTGAAGTATAACATATCCTGCAGTCGTGATATGTTGTGTTATTGAAGTCAAAGTCAACCCTATTGTCAATCTTTCAGTTTGTGTACAGACAGAGAGATTGAAATACTGTTTCCCACAATCCAGAATACAAAAACAAATATATATGAAATATGTATAAACCTATATATACACAATCAACAGACACATGTATACATATGCACACATTAAGACAGGGGTGTCAAACTCAAGGCCCGGGGGCCAAATCCAGCCCGTGACTTCATTTCATGCGGCCCCACAAGAGCTCTGAAAGAATATAATATGTTTATTATACGGGTACATGCCAATTTACAGAAGCACGTTGCCCATAAACTACATGTCCCACAATGCATCTCAAATATGATTTTTTTCCTTCAAATATGCCTTTTTTCTCAAAATGTGGCTTTTTTCTCCAGAATTTGGGGCTTTTCTTTTTAAATCATTTTTTGACATTCTCACTGAAGAGACTTGCAATTATTTGCCGTAGACTTCTGCTTTCAGACGTAGTTAATTATGAAGTTATTACCCTATCCGATATGAATCCAATGCAGAGGCAAACATGTAATGTAATACATCATGTTATATATATTAAATATTTATATAGTCTTAAACTTACAACCGGCCCTTTGAGTGCAACCATAATTCCAATGTGGCCCGCGATGAAATTGAGTTTGACACCCCTGCATTAAGATAAATAAAAGCACAACGATCAATATATACAAAATAACAGTCACTTCAATATCTTTGGGAAATGTACATTAGTGCAAGACTGTCCATAGCAACATATATTTGAGTGTGTGTGTGGGGTGTTAAAGTCCAGTGTGGGCATAATAATAAAAATCATTTTAAACTACAAATGTCCAACTAAATTTAGAAATATGTTGTATTGATTTGACGTCTCTCTCAGGGTGCGTGTTCAGAGGACCGAGGACATTCTTGAAGTTTGTCCCACGATCCTGACGGAGGACAGCATGCAGGCTCAACATCTGGCCGCCACTCTGGCGCTCTACACCATGGTGAAGGGACAGGTAATACACAGGTGTACAGTACGACTCACTGAACATGTTATACCATTAGATGCTTCTTCAATTAAGGCTGTGTAGCAAAAAGTACATTTTCTTATCTGATGACGTTTAGTCGTCTCATTAAGACACTTTTTAAACTCACCAGTGGGGTATTTAAGGACGTATTTAACCACAGACCTTATTTCAGGATAACCAAAAACACATTCAGGAAACCATTGACTTCCAGACAGGGAAGACAGGAAGTGCTAAAATGCTGACTCATTCCCAGCTTTAAGGACTCATTCCTTTAACATCAGTTAAAAGTATACTTCGGGACAATGGTGGATTTAGCATACAATACATCAAAGAAACATACATAGCACAACCCTCTAGTTAAGCTAGGGCAGTGTTTCTCAAACGTTTTCATACCAACGACCAATAGAAAAACACTCTCGGACCACCTAACTCCACAAATATCCAAAATCACATCATTTTTCTAGAACAGATTACAAATCGCCTGGAAATGGTACAAAGAAGTGGCAACATGTGTGACGAAGGTGTTGTGCGGGGCTATATCATGCAATCGAAGGTGAAACTTAAGCTCGCTCCATTGCGGAGATATTCCCGCGAGAGTGCGGAAAACTGAAATGTATTTATTTATTTCAAATGTGAAATGTTACCAATATACTCACTGACCACTAGGGGGTGGTCACAGACCACGCTTTGAGAAGCACTGAGCTAGAGGGTTGTGCTCTGATCTTGTGCTTGAGTAAAGGTAGAAGTACTCAGATCTTGTACTTGAGTAAAAGTAGAAGTACTCAGATATTGTACTTCAGTAAAAGTACTCTGATCTTGTACTTGAGTAAAAGTAGAAGTACTCAGGTCTTGTACTTGAGTAAAAGTAGAAGTACTCAGATCTTGTACTTGAGTAAAAGTAGAAGTACTCAGATCTTGTACTTGAGTAAAAGTAGAAGTACTCAGATCTTGTACTTGAGTAAAAGTAGAAGTACTCAGATCTGGTACTTGAGTAAAAGTAGAAGTACTCAGATCTTCTTCTTGAGTAAAAGTAGAAGTACTCAGATCTTGTACTTGAGTAAAAGTAGAAGTACTCAGATCTGGTACTTGAGTAAAAGTAGAAGTACTCAGATCTTGTACTTGAGTAAAAGTAGAAGTTCTCAGATCTTGTACTTGAGTAGAAGTAGAAGTACTCAGATCTTGTAATTGAGTAAAAGTAGAATACTCAGATTTTGTACTTGAGTAAAAGTAGAAGTACTCAGATCTTGTACTTGAGTAAAAGTAGAAGTACTCAGATCTTCTTCTTGAGTAAAAGTAGAAGTACTCAGATCTTGTACTTGAGTAAAAGTAGAAGTACTCAGATCTGGTACTTGAGTAAAAGTAGAAGTACTCAGATCTTGTACTTGAGTAAAAGTAGAAGTTCTCAGATCTTGTACTTGAGTAGAAGTAGAAGTACTCAGATCTTGTAATTGAGTAAAAGTAGAATACTCAGATTTTGTACTTGAGTAAAAGTAGAAGTACTCAGATCTTGTACTTGAGTAAAAGTACTCAGATCTTGTACTTGAGTAAAAGTAGAAGTACTCAGATTTTGTACTTGAGTAAAAGTAGAAGTACTCAGATCTGGTACTTGAGTAAAAGTAGAAGTACTCAGATCTTGTACTTGAGTAAAAGTAGAAGTACTCAGATCTTGTTCTTGAGTTAAAGTATAAGTACTCAGATCTTGTACTTGAGTAAAAGTACTCAGATATTGTACTTCAGTAAAAGTAGAAGTACTCAGATCTTGTACTTGAGTAAAAGTAGAAGTACTCAGATCTTGTACTTGAGTAAAAGTAGAAGTACTCAGATCTTGTACTTGAGTAAAAGTAGAAGTACTCAGATATTGTACTTGAGTAAAAGTACTCTGATCTTGTACTTGAGTAAAAGTAGAAGTACTCAGATCTTGTACTTGAGTAAAAGTAGAAGTACTCAGATCTTGTACTTGAGTAAAAGTAGAAGTACTCAGATCTTGTACTTCAGTAAAAGTAGAAGTACTCAGATCTTGTACTTGAGTAAAAGTAGAAGAACTCAGATCTTGTACTTGAGTAAAAGTAGAAGTACTCAGATCTTGTACTTCAGTAAAAGTAGAAGTACTCAGATCTTGTACTTGAGTAAAAGTAGAAGAACTCAGATATTGTACTTGAGTAAAAGTAGAAGTACTCAGATCTTGTACTTAGTAAAAGTAGAAGTACCAGAGTGTAGGAATACTCTGTCACAGTAAAAGTCCTGCATTCAAAATGTTCCTCAAGTGAAAGTAGAAAAGTATTCTCATCTAAATATAGTGAAAGACAGTGAAAGTAGTCGTTGTGCAGATTGGTCCATTTCAGAATAATATATATGATGTGTTTTATAATGATTGATCATGAAAGTGTTCTCAAAGCTGGTGAAGGTGCAGCTAGTCTGAAGTACTTTGTAGACTGCAGGGTAGCTGGTGGATTTACTCCAGGTGGAATATCCGTTGCTGCTTTCTAACCCACGGCCCCCTCTTGTACCCAGTCTGTGCACCAGCTCCTCCCCCCCACCTACAGAGACGTGTGGTTGGAGTGGAGAGACAGCGAGCAGCAGAAACAGGAAGAGAGTCGAACCGCCGCCAACAAACCCAGAGACCAGTTCATCTCCCGCCTGCTGACCCGCCTCAAACAGCAGCAGAACCAGGACCAGGGGCCCGAGGCTGGGTCTGAGGGCCCGTCGGGGGGGGGAGGAGCAGGGGAGGAAGAGCCGGAGGAGTCCTGGGAGAACCTGGCAGGACTGGATATGGAGGAAGGAGGAGGAGGAGGAGGAGGAGGAGGAGGAGGAGGAGGAGGAGGAGGAGGAGGAGGAGGAGGAGGGGTGGAGGATAAGAGCGAGAAGAGAGGGAGGAAGGAAGGAGCTCTGGAGGCGGCGAGGGAGCTTCTAATGAAGCTGAGGAAGTCTCCACTGGCACAGAAACTGAAGGTAAACATATGTGTGTTGTCTTCTCCTGAATTTTTACGTCTCTTGTTTGTTTTTGTTTTATTTTTGATGGCACCTTAAAAAAGGACTAGCTACTCATCTCATTGTACCTGTATACTGACCATAAATGATTATATTTCATTTAATTTAACATATTAAAGAGCTTTTTAAGAGGCCTTATTCTGCTTCTTGGGGTCTTCCCTTTCCCGTAGTGTGTGATATAGGTTTGTGTGCATTAAAATGAACTGCAAAGGCTATCAATCCCCCTATTGGCTAGCACTCCCAACACATTGTAGGGTGAGGGGGCGGGACATCTCTAAGTGGTTGACCAATCGCATCAGAGCAGGCTGGGCTCTGGTTTCAGACAGAGGGTGAAAAGAGGTGTTGCTTAGTTTTGATAATTATACAGTTATTATGTGATCTAGTGTTCCTTAAATCACATGGTGGGAAAAAAAACATACATGAACCCTAGAGAGGGCAAAAGTACACACATGCTTTACTCAAGTAGAAGTACAGATACTCGTATTTAAAAATACTCTGGTGAAAGTAGAAGTACTGACTAAACTTCTTAGAAGTAGAAAGTACAGGTATTTGAGTTCAACATGTAAGAAGTAGAAAGTACAGGTATTTGTGTTCAACATGTAAGAAGTAGAAAGTACAGGTATTTGTGTTCAACATGTGAGAAGTAGAAAGTACAGGTATTTGGGTTCAACATGTGAGAAGTAGAAAGTACAGGTATTTGAGTTCAACATGTAAGAAGTAGAAAGTACAGGTATTTGGGTTCAACATGTAAGAAGTAGAAAGTACAGGTATTTGGGTTCAACATGTAAGAAGTAGAAAGTACAGGTATTTGGGTTCAAAATGTAAGAAGTAGAAAGTACAGGTATTTGTGTTCAACATGTGAGAAGTAGAAAGTACAGGTATTTGAGTTCAACATGTAAGAAGTAGAAAGTACAGATATTTGTGTTCAACATGTGAGAAGTAGAAAGTACAGGTATTTGTGTTCAACATGTAAGAAGTAGAAAGTACAGGTATTTGTGTTCAACATGTAAGAAGTAGAAAGTACAGGTATTTGTGTTCAACAAGTAAGAAGTAGAAAGTACAGGTATTTGAGTTCAACATGTGAGAAGTAGAAAGTACAGGTATTTGGGTTCAACATGTAAGAAGTAGAAAGTACAGGTATTTGTGTTCAACATGTAAGAAGTAGAAAGTACAGGTATTTGAGTTCAACATGTAAGAAGTAGAAAGTACAGGTATTTGTGTTCAACATGTAAGAAGTAGAAAGTACAGGTATTTGGGTTCAAAATGTAAGAAGTAGAAAGTACAGGTATTTGGGTTCAACATGTAAGAAGTAGAAAGTACAGGTATTTGAGTTCAACATGTAAGAAGTAGAAAGTACAGGTATTTGGGTTCAACATGTAAGAAGTACAAAGTACAGGTATTTGAGTTCAACATGTAAGAAGTAGAAAGTACAGGTATTTGGGTTCAACATGTAAGAAGTAGAAAGTACAGGTATTTGAGTTCAACATGTAAGAAGTAGAAAGTACAGGTATTTGTGTTCAAAATGTAAGAAGTAGAAAGTACAGGTATTTGTGTTCAACATGTAAGAAGTAGAAAGTACAGGTATTTGAGTTCAACATGTGAGAAGTAGAAAGTTCAGGTATTTGGGTTCAAAATGTAAGAAGTAGAAAGTACAGATATTTGTGTTCAACATGTGAGAAGTACAAAGTACAGGTATTTGAGTTCAACATGTAAGAAGTAGAAAGTACAGGTATTTGTGTTCAAAATGTAAGAAGTAGAAAGTACAGGTATTTGTGTTCAACATGTAAGAAGTAGAAAGTACAGGTATTTGTGTTCAACAAGTAAGAAGTAGAAAGTACAGGTATTTGAGTTCAAAATGTAGAAAGTACAGGTATTTGAGTTCAACATGTGAGAAGTAGAAAGTACAGGTATTTGTGTTCAACATGTGAGAAGTAGAAAGTACAGGTATTTGTGTTCAACATGTAAGAAGTAGAAAGTACAGGTATTTGAGTTCAACATGTGAGAAGTAGAAAGTACAGGTATTTGTGTTCAACATGTGAGAAGTAGAAAGTACAGGTATTTGTGTTCAACATGTGAGAAGTAGAAAGTACAGGTATTTGTGTTCAACATGTAAGAAGTAGAAAGTACAGGTATTTGGGTTCAACATGTGAGAAGTAGAAAGTACAGATATTTGTGTTCAACATGTGAGAAGTACAAAGTACAGGTATTTGAGTTCAACATGTGAGAAGTAGAAAGTACAGGTATTTGGGTTCAAAATGTAAGAAGTAGAAAGTACAGGTATTTGGGTTCAAAATGTAAGAAGTAGAAAGTACAGGTATTTGAGTTCAAAATGTAAGAAGTAGAAAGTACAGGTATTTGGGTTCAAAATGTAAGAAGTAGAAAGTACAGGTATTTGAGTTCAAAATGTAAGAAGTAGAAAGTACAGGTATTTGGGTTCAAAATGTAAGAAGTAGAAAGTTCAGGTATTTGGGTTCAAAATGTAAGAAGTAGAAAGTACAGGTATTTGGGTTCAAAATGTAAGAAGTAGAAAGTACAGGTATTTGTGTTCAAAATGTAAGAAGTAGAAAGTACAGGTATTTGTGTTCAACATGTGAGAAGTACAAAGTACAGGTATTTGAGTTCAACATGTAAGAAGTAGAAAGTACAGGTATTTGTGTTCATCATGTAAGAAGTAGAAAGTACAGGTATTTGAGTTCAACATGTAAGAAGTAGAAAGTACAGGTATTTGGGTTCAACATGTAAGAAGTAGAAAGTACAGGTATTTATGTTCCAAATGTAAGAAGTCAAAGTAAAAAGTCGTAGTGGAGTAAAGTACTGATACCAGAAACATGTACTTAAGTACAGTAACGAAGTATTTGTACTCCGCTACTTCCCACCTCTGCTGAACCCAGAGAAAATGATCTGAAATGTAAAACATGCATAAACTAAACACATGTAATTCGTTAAATGTGTTTCCAGTTGGAGAGGGAGCAGCTTCCTGTGTTCCAGCACCGGCACCGCGTCCTGGAGGCTCTGCAGCGCCACCCGGTGGTGGTGGTGGCCGGAGAGACAGGAAGTGGGAAGAGCACTCAGATCCCTCAGTTCCTATTGGAGGAGCTTCTGATTGGCTGCCCGGCGGCTCGACCCGTCAACATCGTGGTGACGCAGCCGCGCAGGATCTCTGCCATGAGCCTCGCCTGCAGGGTCAACCAGGAGCAGGGCTGTGAGGACGCGCCGGGGTCAAAGGTCAGGAGGGAGTTATTTAACTACACTTAAACTAAATTAACTAATGTGCATTTTAAAAAAGAGGAATAGTTTCGGCGAAGACCAAAAGGTACCATGGAGTCATAGAAAACTATTATGTGGCCCTAATCCTGTTCTGAAGTACTCAGATCTTGTACTAAAGTAGAAGTACTCAGCTCTTGTACTTGAGTAAAAGCAGAAGTACTCAGATCTTGTACTTGAGTAAAAGCAGAAGTACTCAGATCTTGTACTAAAGTAGAAGTAGAAGTACTCAGATCTTGTACTTTAGTAAAAGTAGAAGTACTCAGATCTTGTACTTGAGTAAAAGCAGAAGTACTCAGATCTTGTACTTGAGTAAAAGCAGAAGTACTCAGATCTTGTACTTGAGTAAAAGTAGAAGTACTCAGATCTTGTACTTGAGTAAAAGTACAAGTACTCAGATCTTGTGCTTGAGTAAAAGTACAAGTACTCAGATCTTGTGCTTCAGTAAAAGTAGAAGTACTCAGATCTTGTGCTTCAGTAAAAGTAGAAGTACTCAGATCTTGTGCTTCAGTAAAAGTAGAAGTACTCAGATCTTGTGCTTCAGTAAAAGTAGAAGTACTCAGATCTTGTGCTTCAGTAAAAGTAGAAGTACTCAGATCTTGTGCTTCAGTAAAAGTAGAAGTACTCAGATCTTGTACTTGAGTAAAAGTAGAAGTACTCAGATCTTGTACTTGAGTAAAAGTACAAGTACTCAGATCTTGTGCTTGAGTAAAAGTACAAGTACTCAGATCTTGTGCTTCAGTAAAAGTAGAAGTACTCAGATCTTGTGCTTCAGTAAAAGTAGAAGTACTCAGATCTTGTACTTGAGTAAAAGTAGAAGTACTCAGATCTTGTGCTTCAGTAAAAGTACAAGTACTCAGATCTTGTGCTTCAGTAAAAGTACAAGTACTCAGATCTTGTTCTTGAGTAAAAGTAGAAGTACTCAGATCTTGTGCTTCAGTAAAAGTAGAAGTACTCAGATCTTGTGCTTCAGTAAAAGTAGAAGTACTCAGATCTTGTGCTTCAGTAAAAGTAGAAGTACTCAGGTCTTGTACTTGAGTAAAAACAGAAGTACTCAGATATTGTACTTGAGTAAAAGTAGAAGTACTCAGATCTTGTACTTGAGTAAAAACAGAAGTACTCAGATCTTGTACTTGAGTCAAAGTACTCAGATCTTGTTCTTGAGTAAAAGTAGAAGTACTCAGATCTTGTGCTTCAGTAAAAGTAGAAGTACTCAGATCTTGTACTTCAGTAAAAGTAGAAGTACTCAGATCTTGTACTTGAGTAAAAGTAGAAGTACTCAGATCTTGTACTTGAGTAAAAGTAGAAGTACTCAGATCTTGTGCTTGAGTAAAAGTAGAAGTACTCAAATCTTGTACCTGAGTAAATGTAGAAGTACCAGAGTGTAGGAATACTATGTTACAAGTAAAAGTAGCATAACATGGAAATACTCAAGTACAAGTACCTCAAAATTGTACTCAAGCACAGTACTTGAGTAGATCTCCTTGGTTACGTGGCTCTAATGAATGTGTTTTCATGTTGTCGTGTCTCCAGTCGTCGCTGTGTGGGTATCAGATCCGGATGGAGAACAGGTCGGCGGAGGGGACCCGCCTCCTGTACTGCACCACAGGGGTCCTGCTGAGGAAACTGCAGCACGACTCACACCTCAGCTCCCTCACACACATCATCGTGGACGAGGTACACACACTTAACAAATATTCTTTTGTGGATGTTTTAGTTTATTTGCTAGTTTTGACGTCGTAGTACACACTAACACTAATCTTTTGCTATCATCTAATCCCGAACTATCCAGAAATTCAAGTATTAAAACCTTATTTCATTTTCTGATCTATAACTCCCTCGTACACCTGTCCCCCCCCCAAGGTGCACGAGCGCAGCGTGCAGTCGGACTTCCTGCTGACCATCCTGAAGGACGTGGTGATGAAGCGCTCGGACCTGAAACTGATCCTGATGAGCGCCACGGTCGACTGCCAAAAGTTCTCCTCGTACTTCAACCGCTGCCCCGTCATCAGCATCCCCGGGAGGACCTTCCCCGTGGAGGTGAGGGGGGTCGCTTTACATCAACATGTGTCCCCTCTTCTTCATGTCTCTTCTACATCAACATGTGTCCCCTCTTCTTCATGTCTCTTCTACATCAACATGTGTCCCCTCTTCTTCATGTCTCTTCTGCATCAACATGTGTCCCCTCTTCTCCATGTCTCTTCTACATCAACATGTGTCCCCTCTTCTTCATGTCTCTTCTACATCAACATGTGTCCCCTCTTCTTCATGTCTCTTCTGCATCAACATGTGTCCCCTCTTCTCCATGTCTCTTCTACATCAACATGTGTCCCCTCTTCTTCATGTCTCTTCTACATCAACATGTGTCCCCTCTTCTCCATGTCTCTTCTGCATCAACATGTGTCCCCTCTTCTTCATGTCTCTTCCACATCAACATGTGTCCCCTCTTCTCCATGTCTCTTCTACATCAACATGTGTCCCCTCTTCTCCATGTCTCTTCTACATGTCTCTTCTACATCAACACGTGTCCCCTCTTCTCCATGTCTCTTCTACATCAACACGTGTCCCCTCTTCTCCATGTCTCTTCTACATCAACATGTGTCCCCTCTTCTTCATGTCTCTTCCACATCAACATGTGTCCCCTCTTCTCCATGTCTCTTCTACATCAACATGTGTCCCCTCTTCTCCATGTCTCTTCTACATCAACATGTGTCCCCTCTTCCTCATGTCTCTTCTACATCAACATGTGTCCCCTCTTCTTCATGTCTCCTCTACATCAACATGTGTCCCCTCTTCTTCATGTCTCTTCTACATCAACATGTGTCCCCTCTTCTCCATGTCTCTTCTACATCAACAGGTGTCCCCCTCTTCTCCATGTCTCTTCTACATCAACATGTGTCCCCTCTTCTCCATGTCTCTTCTACATCAACATGTGTCCCCTCTTCTCCATGTCTCTTCTACATCAACATGTGTCCCCTCTTCTCCATGTCTCTTCTACATCAACATGTGTCCCCTCTTCTCCATGTCTCTTCTACATCAACATGTGTCCCCTCTTCTTCGTGTCTCTTCTACATCAACATGTGTCTGCTCTTCTTCGTGTCTCTTCTACATCAACATATGTCCCCTCTTCTTCATGTCTCTTCTACATCACCATGTGTCCCCTCTTCTTCATGTCTCTTCTACATCACCATGTGTCCCCTCTTCTCCATGTCTCTTCTACATCAACATGTGTCCCCTCTTCCTCATGTCTCTTCTACATCAACATGTGTCCCCTCTTCTCCATGTCTCTTCTACATCAACATGTGTCCCCTCTTCTTCATGTCTCTTCTACATCAACATGTGTCCCCTCTTCTTCATGTCTCTTCTACATCAACATGTGTCCCCTCTTCTTCATGTCTCTTCTACATCAACATGTGTCCCCTCTTCTTCATGTCTCTTCTACATCAACATGTGTCCCCCTCTTCTTCATGTCTCTTCTACATCAACATGTGTCCCCTCATGTCTCTTCTACATCAACATGTGTCCCCTCTTCTCCATGTCTCTTCTACATCAACATGTGTCCCCTCTTCTTCATGTCTCTTCTACATCAACATGTGTCCCCTCTTCTTCATGTCTCTTCTACATCAACATGTGTCCCCTCTTCTCCATGTCTCTTCTACATCAACATGTGTCCCCTCTTCTTCATGTCTCTTCTACATCAACATGTGTCCCCTCTTCTTCATGTCTCTTCTACATCAACATGTGTCCCCTCTTCTTCATGTCTCTTCTACATCAACATGTGTCCCCTCTTCTTCATGTCTCTTCTACATCAACATGTGTCCCTCTTCCTCATGTCTCTTCTATATCAACATGTGTCCCCTCTTCTTCATGTCTCTTCTACATCAACATGTGTCCCCTCTTCTTCACGTTACATCAACATGTGTCCCCTCTTCTTCATGTCTCTTCTACATCAACATGTGTCCCCTCTTCTTCATGTCTCTTCTACATCAACATGTCCCCCCTCTTCTCCACGTCTCTTCTACATCAACATGTCCCCCCTCTTCTTCATGTCTCTTCTACATCAACATGTGTCCCCTCTTCTTCATGTCTCTTCTACATCAACATGTGTCCCCTCTTCTCCATGTCTCTTCTACATCAACATGTGTCCCCTCTTCTTCATGTCTCTTCTACATCACCATGTGTCCCCTCTTCTCCATGTCTCTTCTACATCAACATGTGTCCCCTCTTCTTCATGTCTCTTCTACATCAACATGTGTCCCCTCTTCTCCATGTCTCTTCTACATCAACATGTGTCCCCTCTTCTTCATGTCTCCTCTACATCAACATGTGTCCCCTCTTCTCCATGTCTCTTCTACATCAACATGTGTCCCCTCTTCTCCATGTCTCTTCTACATCAACATGTGTCCCCTCTTCTTCATGTCTCTTCTACATCAACATGTGTCCCCTCTTCTTCATGTCTCCTCTACATCAACATGTGTCCCCTCTTCTCCATGTCTCTTCTGCATCAACATGTGTCCCCTCTTCTTCATGTCTCTTCCACATCAACATGTGTCCCCTTCTTCACGTCTCTTCTACGTCAACATGTGTCCCCTCTTCTTCATGTCTCTTCTACATCAACATGTGTCCCCTCTTCTTCATGTCTCTTCTACATCAACATGTGTCCCCTTCTTCACGTCTCTTCTACATCAACGTGTCCCCTCTTCTTCATGTCTCTTCTACATCAACATGTGTCCCCTCTTCTCCATGTCTCTTCTACATCAACATGTGTCCCCTCTTCTTCATGTCTCTTCTACATCAACATGTGTCCCCTTCTTCACGTCTCTTCTACATCAACGTGTCCCCTCTTCTTCATGTCTCTTCTACATCAACATGTGTCCCCTCTTCTTCATGTCTCTTCTACATCAACATGTGTCCCCTCTACTTCATGTCTCTTCTACATCAACATGTGTCCCCTCTTCTCCATGTCTCTTCTGCATCAACATGTGTCCCCTCTTCTCCATGTCTCTTCTACATCAACATGTGTCCCCTCTTCTTCATGTCTCCTCTACATCAACATGTGTCCCCTCTTCTTCATGTCTCTTCTACATCAACATGTGTCCCCTCTTCTTCATGTCTCCTCTACATCAACATGTGTCCCCTCTTCTTCATGTCTCTTCTACATCAACATGTGTCCCCTCTTCTTCATGTCTCTTCTACATCAACATGTGTCCCCTCTTCTTCATGTCTCCTCTACATCAACATGTGTCCCCTCTTCTTCATGTCTCCTCTACATCAACATGTGTCCCCTCTTCTTCATGTCTCTTCTACATCAACATGTGTCCCCTCTTCTTCATGTCTCTTCTACATCAACATGTGTCCCCTCTTCTCCATGTCTCTTCTACATCAACATGTGTCCCCTCTTCTTCATGTCTCTCCTACATCAACATGTGTCCCCTCTTCTTCATGTCTCCTCTACATCAACATGTGTCCCCTCTTCTTCATGTCTCTCCTACATCAACATGTGTCCCCTCTTCTTCATGTCTCTCCTACATCAACATGTGTCCCCTCTTCTCCATGTCTCTTCTACATCAACATGTGTCCCCTCTTCTTCATGTCTCTCCTACATCAACATGTGTCCCCTCTTCTTCATGTCTCTTCTACATCAACATGTGTCCCCTCTTCTTCATGTCTCTTCTACATCAACATGTGTCCCCTCTTCTTCATGTCTCTCCTACATCAACATTACACGTTAGCACATTTCACCTCTTTCTTTCATTTCATTTCAAACCTTTATTTATACAGATAAAATCCCATTGAGATCATTGATCTCTTTTCCAAGGGAGACCTGCTCAAGTAGTTCCACATGAAACATAAAAGCATAAATAGAACAACAAAAGGACATCCTTTACATAATTATCCACATAAACAGGTACCAACAGCTTCCGATTGAGTAGCATCCAACCGAGCTTTAAAAACATTTAGTGGCACCAGATTGCTCAGTTTCCATTTAATTTGCAGACTATTCCAAGACAGAGGAGCTGCATCTAAAAGCTGTCTTCCCTAAGACAGTCCTAGCAGTTGGCGCATTTAATAAAACCACAGCATTCGATCTCAGGCAGTAGCCACTTCTCCGTGAGACCAGGGAGCAGATATAAGATGGAAGTTTCCCTAACATGGCTTTGTATATAAAAATGTACCAGTGACTGAGCCTCCGTGCAGTTAGTGAAAGCAAACCAGCCCTTGCACACAGGGTGCAGTGATGGGTTAATGCTTTACAGTTTGTCACACATCTCAGAGCGCTGTGATACGCAGCATCTAACTTGACCAGGGAATTGGCAGGTGCATTCATATAGACCAGATCCCCATAGTCCAGCACAGGTCAAAGGTCACAGAGCCTTTTCCTGGCCTCAAGTGAGAAACAGGACTTGTTTCTGAAAAAGAAACCTAGCCGAACCCTCAGTTTTTTTAGCAGGTTATTGACATGAAGTTTAAAAGAGAGACAATCATCAAGACAGACACCAAGGTCTTTGTAACAGCTAACCACTTCGAGTTTTATTCCTTGCGTAGTTACAATATCTAAAACAGGCTCTGGTATCTTTTTAGCTTTTGAAAAGAGCATTACCTTGGTTTGATCCACATTTAAAAGAAGCTTTAATTCAGAGAGCTGAGTCTGAATAGTGTTAAAAACAGCCTGTAATTTAACAACAGCCTCCTGAATGGAGGGACCTGCACAATACATCACGGTATCATCCGCATAAAAATGTAAAGTAGCTTCATCCACATTTTCACCTAAACTGTTGACGTAGATAGAGAATAAAAGTGGACCTAACACAGAACCTTGAGGAACACCATTTGCAATGTTCAACCACTCAGAAGACAGTCCATCAAAGTGAACACATTGGGACCTTTCAGAGAGGTAGTTCACAAACCACCCACTGCATGGCTGGATATGCCAATACTGGCTACGTTAAATGTTTGTTGTTTGTTTTCCATGTATTGTGTCTTGATATCTGTCTGTTGATGTTACACATGGAGCTGCTGGGATGCAAGTCACATTTCAGACTTGATCTGACCATGAAAGTAGTATCGTATAAGAGATAAGGCACGTCTGGTTTTTAATGTAGTCCTATCAGAGTATTTTTTGTTTACGATTAGACTACGAAGAGCTAGAGCTGCCAATACAATACATATATAAACGATTGAATTTAGCACCTGTAACATTTAAATGGGATTATTAAAATATTACTGAATCTGATGTGAAAATAAATAATCGCCAATTCAGGAAATACTTATTATTTTCAAAAAAGCTGATCGTTGAGGCTTTAATTTCTGTATTATTTTTTTGTTGTAAATGAATTTTTTTTTAACTTAGTTTTTATTTCAGATTCAGTTTCATTATACACATCAGAGTTTCCGCTAGGATTTTTTCTTGCCGCTCAAACTCGAAACTTACCGGTTATGTTTCAATAATAATAATAATAAGAATAAGAATTGTGTAGCAGAGTTTCCGTTAGCAGGTAATTACCGGACTATGACCGGATATGCTGATGTTTAAAACAGCCAGTCAGTATCCAGCTCGCTACACAGTGGGCGGGGCTTCAGGTGATCATGCAGAGCTGCGTGTCTCCAGACTCAGCAGCTGATCTGATCCCTCTCTCGCGTCCGGTTAAACTTCACTCACGTTTATGTCCATATCGATCAGATCCAGCTCTCCTGATCGGCCTTTATAGAGAGCGCCGATCAAACTATTAAGAGTGAATATCGGCCGATAATGACCGGCGGCCGATCGATCGGAGCATCCCTAATTATTACCAGACATTTTGACCGGCAGGTTTTTAATAAATGTTACCAGCTAAAAAAAACGGTAATTACCGGCTAACGGAAACCCTGATACATACATGTTGACATTTTGGTCAACAGTTTTTACATTTTCATTTAGCTGTATCTACATAGCCAACATAGCTCTCTGTCTACCGGGCCATATCCCTTCCTACCCTCACCTGTGGTCATGAAGGATGGGTCATGACCGAAAGAACGAGATCGCGGATACAAGCGGCCGAGATGGGTTTTCTCCGCAGGGTGGCGTCTCCCTTAGGGATAAGGTGAGAAGTTCGGTCATCAGGGAGGGACTCGGAGTTGAGCCGCTCCTCCTTCGCGTCGAAAGAAGCCAGTTGAGGTGGTTCGGGCACCTAGTTAGGATGCCACCTGGGTGCCTCCCTAGGGAGGTGTTCCAGGCACGTCCAGCTGGGAGGAGACTGAGGGGTAGACCTAGGACCAGGTGGAGGGATTATATCTCTTCGCTGGCCTGGGAGCGCCTTGGGACCCCCCAGTCAGAGCTGGTTGATGAGGGGAAAGAACGTTTGGGGCTCTCTGCTGGAACTGATACCCCCGAGACCCGACCACGGATAAGCGGGAGAAGATGGATGATGGATGGAAAAAGTACAAAATGAGATCAATACAAATAATAATAAATTAGACATATATGAAAAGATAAATACATACAAATAATAATAAAATAAAACAGCATGTGTGTGTGTGTGTGTGTGTAGTTGTGTGTGTGTGTGTGTGTGTGTGGTTGTGTGTGTGTAGTTGTGTGTGTGCTAAGGTGCAGGTCAGAGCCATGCAATACACTTGATCAGGAGGTTACAGACCCTGAAGTGGTTCCAAAGATGTGGAGAAATCAGAATGAACTTATGGATCAGCGAAGTTGTGGCGTGACTCCATCTTTTGCGAACCTAAGGACATTTTTAACATCTTGGTTTCGTCTCCAGGTGTCTCACTTAGAGGACATAGTGGAGGAGACCGGCTACCTTCTGGAAAAAGACTCGGAGTACACTCAGAAGATCCTTGAAGACGAGGAGGAGGTGAACATCTCCTTCAGTCAGAAAGGAGGGAAGACATCTCAGCACCAGGTAGAGTCTGCTGTTATACACTTTTATATACAATACACTGTTTTCACAATAACTTTATACCGGCACAAATACATGTACATATATTTCATATGTATACATGTTTATTTATTTATATAGCACATTTAATCTCTCTGATTAAAGTACTCAGTACTCAGATCTTGTACTTGAGTAAAAGTAGAAGTACTCTGATCTTGTACTTGAGTAAAAGTAGAAGTACTCAGGTCGTGTACTTGAGTAAAAGTAGAAGTACTCAGATCGTGTACTTGAGTAAAAGTAGAAGTACCAGAGTGTAGGAATACTCTGTCACAGTAAAAGTCCTGCATTCAAAATGTTCCTCAAGTAAAAGTAGAAAAGTATTCTCATCTAAATATAGTGAAAGACAGTAAAAGTAGTCGTTGTGCAGATTGGTCCTTTTCAGAATAATATATATGATATGTTTTATAGTGTGTGTGTGTGTGTGTGTGTGTGTGTGTGTGTGTGTGTGTGTGTGTGTGTGTGTGTGTGTGTGTGTGTGTGTGTGTGTGTGTGTGTGTGTGTGTGTGTGTGTGTGTGTGTGTGTGTGTGTGTGTGTGTGTGGTGTGTGTGTGTGTGTGTGTGTGTGTGTGTGTGTGTGTGTGTGTGTGTGTGTGTGTGTGTGTGTGTGTGTGTGTGTGTGTGTGTGTGTGTGTGTGTGTGTGTGTGTGTGTGTGTGTGTGTGTGTGTGTGTGTGTGTGTGTGTGTGTGTGTGTGTGTGTGTGTGTGTGTCCTCTCTGCCTCCAGGAGTTCATATTGAGCCCCTCCTCAGGCTGGGATCTGGGTCCTGATCTGGATCACTTCAGCAGTCGCACCCGGCAGGTTCTGCAGTACATGAACCCCAACAAGATCAACATGGACCTGCTGGTGGACCTCATCGCATATCTGGGTACCAATCATCACTATACCATCAATACTACACATTAATGCATGTTTATGGTTGTGGGAAGCATTTTGTGCAGCCTTTAAAAAGTACACATTTGAGTTACTTGTAGTATTTGCTTTTCTTGCAACTGCAATTTATTTTACGACTTTGGTTACTTTTAATAATTAAGATCTTTGCATAAAAAATAATGTAATAGATATGATGGTTTGTTATGAATTAAACTAGCCAACAGTTTATCAAAGGACAGCTTTTATAAACAAAAGAGGGCAAAGAGGGCAAAAGTACACACATCCTTTACTCAAGTAGAAGTACAGATACTCGTGTTTAAAAATACTCTGGTGAAAGTAGAAGTACTGACTAAACATTCAGACTAAAGGAACCAGCTGTTTGGAAAATGTGAGAAGTAGAAAGTACAGGTATTTGAGTTCAACATGTGAGAAGTAGAAAGTACAGGTATTTGAGTTCAACATGTAAGAAGTAGAAAGTACAGGTATTTGAGTTCAACATGTGAGAAGTAGAAAGTACAGGTATTTGTGTTCAACATGTAAGAAGTAGAAAGTACAGGTATTTGTGTTCAACATGTAAGAAGTAGAAAGTACAGGTATTTGTGTTCAACATGTAAGAAGTAGAAAGTACAGGTATTTGAGTTCAACATGTAATTAGTAGAAAGTACAGGTATTTGTGTTCAACATGTAAGAAGTAGAAAGTACAGGTATTTGAGTTCAACATGTGAGAAGTAGAGAGTACAGGTATTTGTGTTCAACATGTAAGAAGTAGAAAGTACAGGTATTTGGGTTCAAAAAGTAAGAAGTCAAAGTAAAAAGTCGTAGTGGAGTAAAGTACTGATACCAGAAACATGTACTTAATTACAGTAACGAAATATTTGTACTTCCCACCTCTGAACATATATGAATGTTAAATATCTGTAATTCTTTGTGCTCTTACAGATAAGTCCCCTCAGTTTGCAGAGATGGATGGAGCGGTGCTCGTGTTCCTCCCGGGTCTCGCTCACATCCAGCAGCTGTTCGACCTGCTGACCTCCGACAAGAGGTTCAGGGACAAGAACAGGTGACACACACACACACACACACACACACACACACACACACACACACACACACACACACACACACACACCCTGATTACACTTACTTACTTTAACCTAAGTAACATTTTTAATGCATGACTTGAAGTGAAGAATCTGATGACTTCTTCTTCTCTGTCTCCAGGTTCAAGATCGTCGCTCTGCACTCCACTCTCTCCTCTAAAGACCAGGCTGCTGCCTTCACAGTGCCCCCTGCTGGAGTCAGAAAGGTACTGCATGCTATATATCATTGATAAGAAGGAAAATACAACAATAAAGGTAATATAGATAACCCTTTATTGGTCAGATAATTTGAGGGAATGAATGCTTTGCGTCTCTTTAGATTGTGTTGTCGACGAACATTGCGGAAACAGGCGTCACCATTCCTGACGTCGTGTTTGTCATCGACACCGGAAAGACTAAAGAAAACAAGTAAGCAAACCAATAAATTACATATTGAAGTATCGATGGATTATTATCTTCTTTCATTAAGTCATGGCTCATGTGTTCACCTGTCTCTTGATTTAAATGATGGCAGAAAAAGAAGTGTCCTAATGTCTGTCATTAAAGGAGAGTAATGATAGTGAAACTGTGGCTTAGTGGGTAGTGTACTGGACTTCGAATCAGGGGATAGCAAGTTCAAGTCCCACTGCAGAGCATGTCGTTGTGTCCTGGGCAAGACACTTCACCCCAAATTGCTTCTGTGGGGATTTTCCACAGTACACAGTAAGTCGCTTTGGATAAAAGCGTCTAACATGTAATGTCTAAAAAAACAAAGATATTTTCTTTAGCTAAATATCATCTTTTTGGGGCTGCTGTGCTGAAGCATGCTCAAATCTTCAAATAACTGACACGTAAAAGCTAAAAAAGTGTTAACTGAAGAATGACATGAAGGGAAAGTCAGTGGATCAACACGGTCCTAATCTAAGGACAATAGAAATGTGAAATAAATGTCTCTTAATCGGGATTGCAGTAATATTAAATAAGACCTTTTCAGGTTCATAATAGTATTTTGTGTCTCAACTGTTCCTATGCTTTAAAGGTGGGGTAGGTAAGTTTGAGAAACCGGCTCGAGATCGCTAGAATTTGAAAATACACAACCGGAGAAAATCTGCCACTTCCTCACAGAGCCCCTCCTCCAACACACACGAACGCACACATGACCAATGAGGGCACGAGATAAGTGTGTGCCCCGATGGAAGGCTGACAGGCAGGTAGGCCATCCAATCGGATTGGTTGTACTTCTTACAGTATCACGGCTTCTACAGATGACATTTTTGTATGGATTTTTTGTCAAAGCACTTCAGATATTCATTGCTATCGGGATGTTAAGAGCATTCCATGGAATATAACAAGTGTATCTGGAGCCGGTTTCTGAAACTTACCTACCCCACCTTTAATGTTCATAGCATAGGAGAGCCCCTTTTAAAAACATCACTCGAGTGTAACTCTTATTTCCCGTGTGGCGTTCAGGTACCATGAGAGCAGTCAGATGAGTTCCCTGGTGGAAACCTTTGTCTCTAAAGCCAGCGCCCTCCAGAGGCAGGGCCGAGCGGGACGCGTCCGCAGCGGATTCTGCTTCAGACTCTACCCCAAGTTCAGGTGAGGAAACGCTAAATAGTTGAACAACAAAGCGGGAAAACTAAGGATTGTGTTGGGGAAATACTGAACGTCCTCTTCCAACATGAGAGTAGCATGCTCACAAAGGTATCGACTGTAGCTGTGAACGTGACAGGATGTGAGATGACCCAGAAGAGCATCAGGACTGCTTGAGGCAGATGATAGCTATGTGATGAACATGATGACTCAGCCTCTATGGAGAGAGACATCAAGCATGCTCATTTCTGACGTGCAGCTAATCTGAAGTAAACATTGATACTGCTTTCTGTTCCTCCATCTTGAGGCTGTGTGACTCCCTCTCTTGATATCAGCATGTGAAGGACACTGCTTTGTGTCCTAGGTTTGACTCCTTCATGGATTACTCGATTCCAGAAATTCTGAGGGTCCCACTGGAGGAGCTCTGCCTGCATATCATGGTATTTAAAATCTCTTTAAAGTAGAGACACTACGCACTGATATACACCTGAACATCAGCAGGAGAGGACTCTTTAAAGTAGAGACACTACATACTGATATAAACCTGAACATCAGCAGGAGAGGACTCTTTAAAGTAGAGACACTACATACTGATAAACACCTGAACATCAGCAGGAGAGGACTCTTTAAAGTATAGACACTACTTACTGATATACACCTGAACATCAGCAGGAGAGGACTCTTTAAAGTAGAGACACTACATACTGATATACACCTGAACATCATCAGGAGAGGACTCTTTAAAGTAGAGACACTACTGACTGATATACACCTGAACATCAGCAGGAGAGGACTCTTTAAAGTAGAGACACTACATACTGATATACACCTGAACATCATCAGGAGAGGACTCTTTAAAGTAGAGACACTACATACTGATATACACCTGAACATCAGCAGGAGAGGACTCTTTAAAGTAGAGACACTACACACTGATATACACCTGAACATCAGCAGGAGAGGACTCTTTAAAGTAGAGACACTACATACTGATATACACCTGAACATCAGCAGGAGAGGACTCTTTAAAGTAGAGACACTACATACTGATATACACCTGAACATCAGCAGGAGAGGACTCTTTAAAGTAGAGACGTGTTTTCTCTCTCCTTTCTGGTAGAAATGTCAGTACGGTTCCCCGGAGGAGTTCCTGAGTCGAGCTCTGGACCCTCCTCAGCCCCAGTCGGTCTGTAACGCCGTCAGCCTGCTGAGGAAGATCGGAGCGTGTCACCCCGAGAAACACATCCTCACCCCGCTGGGTCACCACCTCGCCTCCCTGCCCGTCAACGTGAAGATCGGGAAGATGCTGATCTACGGAGCCATCCTCGGCTGCTTGGAGCCCATCGTACGTTTCCTCCATACTTTACCTTCATGTCTCTTCTGCATCAACATGTGTCCCCTCTTCTTCATGTCTCTTCTACATCAACATGTGTCCCCTCTTCTTCATGTCTCTTCTACATCAACATGTGTCCCCTCTTCTTCATGTCTCTCCTACATCAACATGTGTCCCCTCTTCTTCATGTCTCTTCTACATCAACATGTGTCCCCTCTTCTCCATGTCTCTCCTACATCAACATGTGTCCTCTCTTCTTCATGTCTCTTCTACATCAACATGTGTCCCCTCTTCTCCATGTCTCTCCTACATCAACATGTGTCCTCTCTTCTTCATGTCTCTTCTACATCAACATGTGTCCCCTCTTCTTCATGTCTCTTCTACATCAACATGTGTCCCCTCTTCTCCATGTCTCTCCTACATCAACATGTGTCCTCTCTTCTTCATGTCTCTTCTACATCAACATGTGTCCCCTCTTCTTCATGTCTCTTCTACATCAACATGTGTCCCCTCTTCTTCATGTCTCTTCTACATCAACATGTGTCCCCTCTTCTTCATGTCTCTTCTACATCAACATGTGTCCCCTCTTCTTCATGTCTCTTCTTCATCAACATGTGTCCCCTCTTCTAAATGTCTCTTCTACATCAACATGTGTCCCCTCTTCTTCATGTCTCTTCTACATCAACATGTGTCTCCTCTTCTTCATGTCTCCTCTACATCAACATGTGTCCCCTCTTCTTCATGTCTCTTCTACATCAACATGTGTCCCCTCTTCTTCATGTCTCTTCTACATCAACATGTGTCCCCTCTTCTTCATGTCTCTTCTACATCAACATGTGTCCCCTCTTCTCCGTGTCTCTTCTACATCAACATGTGTCCCCTCTTCTCCATGTCTCTTCCACATCAACATGTGTCCCCTCTTCTTCATGTCTCTTCTACATCAACATGTGTCCCCTCTTCTTCATGTCTCTTCTACATCAACATGTGTCCCCACTTCTTCATGTCTCTTCTACATCAACATGTGTCCCCTCTTCTCCATGTCTCTTCTACATCAACATGTGTCCCCTCTTCTTCACGTCTCTTCTACATCAACATGTGTCCCCTCTTCTTCACGTCTCTTCTACATCAACATGTGTCCCCTCTTCTTCATGTCTCTTCTACATCAACATGTGTCCCCTCTTCTTCATGTCTCTCCTACATCAACATGTGTCCCCTCTTCTTCATGTC
>NW_027263413.1:0-10000 GCF_902827115.2 Pseudochaenichthys georgianus
GTATCAACCAAGGTAACCCCCCCCCCACACCGTATCACCTGAATCTCCTCCTAGAGCACCATTGTGTTTTTTTTAACCAATCACATCTCAGAGGGGCGTGGTCAGCAGCAGCTCATTAGCATTTAAAGCTACAGACACAGAATCAGCACTTTGGAAACAGAGGGGATTATGGGTAATGCTGCAATGATCTGTTTGGCGTTTCAGCCAATCAGAGACAGGCTCTGTATATATCTGAGACCTGACGTATATTGCTGAAATACAGTATAATGTTATTGCCTTGTGAGCACATCAAAACACTTTCTCACATCACATCTTCCCAGAGAGGATGAAGAAGATATGAGGAGGAAGAGGAGTGTGAGGATCAGATGTAGGATGTCCTCTCTCTGCAGGGTTCCTCTCCCGTCGTTTCACACAGGAAATGTATTTTATTGTATTTTTTTGGTGTTGTTTTTTTAAAGCCTGGGTTTGTTTTGCTGTGGGGGAAAGTTGAGGCTTATCGTGCGTCAGCTGCAGCTCAGACACGCTGGCCATGAAGCACGAGCAGATTAGAAATGTCTTTTAATCTGTAATCCGGCGGCTGGTTGACCATTTCACTCCGACAGCGCCGTCAATGTAATGTAATGTGGGAAGGTACATGGTGTACTTCTACTCCACTACATGTATTTAATCCCTTTAGTTACTTCTCAGATCTGGATGAATGATGGTAAATATAACCAAGTGTTGAATCAGACTGTAGCTCTACCTGGAGTAAATCCACCAGCTACCCTGCAGTCTACAAAGTACTTCAGACTAGCTGCACCTTCACCAGCTACCCTGCAGTCTACAAAGTACTTCAGACTAGCTGCACCTCCACCAGCTACCCTGCAGTCTACAAAGTACTTCAGACTAGCTGCACCTCCACCAGCTACCCTGCAGTCTACAAAGTACTTCAGACTAGCTGCACCTCCACCAGCTACCCTGCAGTCTACAAAGTACTTCAGACTAGCTGCACCTTCACCAGCTACCCTGCAGTCTACAAAGTACTTCAGACTAGCTGCACCTTCACCAGCTACCCTGCAGTCTACAAAGTACTTCAGACTAGCTGCACCTCCACCAGCTACCCTGCAGTCTACAAAGTACTTCAGACTAGCTGCACCTCCACCAGCTACCCTGCAGTCTACAAAGTACTTCAGACTAGCTGCACCTCCACCAGCTACCCTGCAGTCTACAAAGTACTTCAGACTAGCTGCTCCTCCACCAGCTACCCTGCAGTCTACAAAGTACTTCAGACTAGCTACACCTTCACCAGCTACCCTGCAGTCTACAAAGTACTTCAGACTACTCAGTCAAGACCTGAGTACTTCTACTTTTACTCAATTACAAGATCTGAGTACTTCTACTTTTACTCAAGTACAAGATCTGAGTACTTCTACTTTTACTCAAGTACAAGATCTGAGTACTTCTACTTTTACTCAAGAACAAGATCTGAGTACTTCTACTTTTACTGAAGTACAAGATCTGAGTACTTCTACTTTTACTCAAGTACAAGACCTGAGTACTTCTACTTTTACTCAAGTACAAGACCTGAGTACTTCTACTTTTACTCAAGTACAAGACCTGAGTACTTCTACTTTTACTCAAGTACAATATCTGAGTACTTCTACTTTTACTCAAGTACAAGATCTGAGTACTTCTACTTTTACTTAAGTATAATATCTGAGTACTTCTACTCAAGATCTGAGTACTTCTACTTTTACTCAAGTACAAGACCTGAGTACTTCTACTTTTACTCAAGTACAAGATCTGAGTACTTCTACTTTTACTTAAGTATAATATCTGAGTACTTCTACTCAAGATCTGAGTACTTCTACTTTTACTCAAGTACAAGACCTGAGTACTTCTACTTTTACTCAAGTACAAGACCTGAGTACTTCTACTTTTACTCAAGTACAAGACCTGAGTACTTCTACTTTTACTCAAGTACAAGATCTTAGTACTTCTACTTTTACTGAAGAACAAGATCTGAGTACTTCTACTTTTACTCAAGTACAAGACCTGAGTACTTCTACTTTTACTCAAGTACAAGATCTGAGTACTTCTACTTGTACTTAAGTATAATATCTGAGTACTTCTACTCAAGATCTGAGTACTTCTACTTTTACTCAAGTACAAGACCTGAGTACTTCTACTTTTACTCAAGTACAAGATCTGAGTACTTCTACTTTTACTTAAGTATAATATCTGAGTACTTCTACTCAAGATCTGAGTACTTCTACTTTTACTCAAGTACAAGACCTGAGTACTTCTACTTTTACTCAAGTACAAGACCTGAGTACTTCTACTTTTACTCAAGTACAAGATCTGAGTACTTCTACTTTTACTCAAGTACAAGATCTGAGTACTTCTACTTTTACTCAAGTACAAGACCTGAGTACTTCTACTTTTACTCAAGTACAAGACCTGAGTACTTATACTTTTACTCAAGTACAAGACCTGAGTACTTCTACTTTTACTCAAGTACAAGATCTGAGTACTTCTACTTTTACTCAAGTACAAGATCTTAGTACTTCTACTTTTACTCAAGTACAAGATCTGAGTACTTCTACTTTTACTCAAGAACAAGACCTGAGTACTTCTACTTTTACTGAAGTACAAGATCTGAGTACTTCTACTTTTACTGAAGTACAATATCTGAGTACTTCTACTTTTACTGAAGTACAAGACCTGAGTACTTCTACTTTTACTCAATTACAAGATCTGAGTACTTCTACTTTTACTCAAGTACAAGATCTGAGTACTTCTACTTTTACTCAAGTACAAGATCTGAGTACTTCTACTTTTACTCAAGTACAAGATCTGAGTACTTCTACTTTTACTCAAGAACAAGATCTGAGTACTTCTACTTTTACTGAAGTACAAGATCTGAGTACTTCTACTTTTACTCAAGTACAAGACCTGAGTACTTCTACTTTTACTCAAGTACAAGACCTGAGTACTTCTACGTTTACTCAAGTACAAGACCTGAGTACTTCTACTTTTACTCAAGTACAATATCTGAGTACTTCTACTTTTACTCAAGTACAAGATCTGAGTACTTCTACTTTTACTCAAGTACAATATCTGAGTACTTCTACTTTTACTCAAGTACAAGATCTGAGTACTTCTACTTTTACTTAAGTATAATATCTGAGTACTTCTACTCAAGATCTGAGTACTTCTACTTTTACTCAAGTACAAGACCTGAGTACTTCTACTTTTACTCAAGTACAAGATCTGAGTACTTCTACTTTTACTTAAGTATAATATCTGAGTACTTCTACTCAAGATCTGAGTACTTCTACTTTTACTCAAGTACAAGACCTGAGTACTTCTACTTTTACTCAAGTACAAGACCTGAGTACTTCTACTTTTACTCAAGTACATATCTGAAGATATTAAGACAACTCTATGGATTCTAAGAAATTGCAATGGGCATCTTCTCCTCATTTTACTGAGATTAAATAAATTAAATGGTCAAATCACTCGATAGTGTAATATTTGTAGTTTGGGTATCAATCCGAGCTCCTGGTGTAAGGAATCTAAAGAGCACAGCCCCACCTAGTGTCAGCAGAAAGTATTAAAATAATGATAACAACAAAATGCAAAATATAAATTAAAATATATATATATAAAATATATTTTAAGATCATGTTTAATCGTCTGATTCGTCTCATTGCTGTTTCAGTCTGTGCTCTTCTAATGAGTGTCTACAGTGTGTGCCTATTGGGCTGTTTAGAGCCATGTGGGACAAAACCTGATCCTGCCCCTCCCTCTCACTGTCTGAGTGAACGGTGACTGGAGAAACTACACTGCGCATGCTCAGAGTATTTTCCTATTTAATGTGTGGCAAAAAATAATGACCATAGGGGCAAAGTGCTGCCATCCCCACCATACATCATCTCACATCATTCAGAGCTGATTGGCTGTAAGTACGTGTGCCGCGAAAAGTGTGGTGTGTGAAGAGGAGGAGAGAGAGCTGCAGTGAGGCGTCCTAAAACCAGGAAGTAAGCTGCGCATGGCTTCCCTCCACAAAAAAGCAACGAGATTTCTCCATAGGATTTTAGAAAATAGGTCAAAATAAGATCTGTGGGAAACGTAGCTGTTTGATAAATGCACGTTTTGTTCAGCCGGATAATATCCACATAATACCCTACTTTTATCATTTTCGAATCATAAATCCATCATTTAGATTAATAATAGACTTTTGAAACTACAAGAAGATAAGGAGGACTTTTACAAAAAAGTAATAGAGATGTTTGTCCAGAAGGATAGGCAAATGGACTTCATCTTCAAGTCAAGGTAAGACCGCCATTTTATTGAAAATGGGATCTTACTCAGAGAGAACAATTCAATATTTAAATGATAACATTACATTTTTTGGGTGTCCTTCTGTTGAACTGTCTGTTTCAAAGTAATTGAAGCATCAGACTAAAGAGGCTTTTGAAAATAATATTATATTTTGATTTACGTCAAAATATAATATTTGTAAACCTGAAGAGTCAGAGCCTCAGCAGCCATGAACCTCTCTGCAGAAGCTTCTAGACATCTAAGTTTTTTGTGCCCCACCACTTTGGTACATATAGAAACGCCACTGGACTCAATTAACAACTCAGTGTAATTGAGACTGAGCACTCCATCATTAGCGCATACTTAGGGATTGATACACCCCATATTTACAGTTTAAAGAGATTAGCCTGACAATAAATGGCCCAGAGGGGTTATCTGCACAGACAGGCTCAGACTGCATTAACCCAAAGATCAACTGTCAAAGGAAATTTATTCTGCGGAGACGGAGCCAAGGGCTTGTTTACAAGACTGGAAAAATAATATAGTGAACCGACCCTGACATAAGACACCTCCTAACTGAGCGGAGACACTTTAATCAAAACGTGTAAGTACTTTATAGAGTATTTCCAAGTCAAGAAGGTGGCAAAGGTTACATAAACTGGGAACAATAAGTCTGGTATCATGCCTATAACTTAAGGTAGATCATAATATATGGTATGAAATTGATCTTCAAATGCACAATGGTGCAGGAATGAGTCCTAAAACCAGAAATTAGTCAGCATTTTAGCACTTCCTGTGTCTAAATGAGACGACTAAACTTCATCACGCCCAACATTAGCCTCCATTAGCTTAGCAGTGGTGACGTGAAGTCATGTGACCGTGCTGTAGTTCCTTTATAGCCCAACATTAGCCTCCTTTAGCTTAGCGGTGGTGATGTGAAGTCATGTGACCGTGCTGTAGTTCCTTTATAGCCCAACATTAGCCTCCTTTAGCTTAGCGGTGGTGACGTGAAGTCATGTGACCGTGCTGTAGTTCCTTTATAGCTCAACATTAGCCTCCTTTAGCTTAGCGGTGGTGACGTGAAGTCATGTGACCGTGCTGTAGTTCCTTTATAGCCCAACATTAGCCTCCTTTAGCTTAGCGGTGGTGACGTGAAGTCATGTGACCGTGCTGTAGTTCCTCTATAGCCCAACATTAGCCTCCTTTAGCTTAGCGGTGGTGACGTGAAGTCATGTGACCGTGCTGTAGTTCCTTTATAGCCCAACATTAGCCTCCATTAGCTTAGCGGTGGTGACGTGAAGTCATGTGACTGTGCTGTAGTTCCTTTATAGCCCAACATTAGCCTCCTTTAGCTTAGCGGTGGTGACGTGAAGTCATGTGACCGTGCTGTAGTTCCTCTATAGCCCAACATTAGCCTCCTTTAGCTTAGCGGTGGTGACGTGAAGTCATGTGACCGTGCTGTAGTTCCTTTATAGCCCAACATTAGCCTCCATTAGCTTAGCGGTGGTGACGTGAAGTCATGTGACCGTGCTGTAGTTCCTTTATAGCCCAACATTAGCCTCCATTAGCTTAGCGGTGGTGACGTGAAGTCACCGCGCTGTAGTTCCTTTATAGCCTAAGTAAGCTTTTTGTGGAGGGAAACAGGAAGATAATATAAATAAATCTCCTCTGCACTATCCTCTTGTAAGTTGCTTAGTGAAATAACATTTGATGATACCATTTAAAATGATTAGATTCTTCCTCCACTGGTTAATATGTTACCTTTGTCCCAGATGAACAACAGTGCGAGCCACGTTATCAATGATTAAAGCAACAAATGGCCGGCAGCCCTGCTAATGAGGCTGGTTTTCATTACCAGCAAATGAGGCTTTAGTAGTTTGTTAAGTGTGATCGATGGACACAGCCCATTGGTGATCACAGTGTAATGAGATCGTGTGTTTTCACTGGCTTCCTGCCCTCTGTCGGACGATGCTCACCGCAAAGAGAGAGCACAAAGGGGCTCGTTGTCCCCTCTGGACCTTCCTCTGTCGTCCTTACATCATCTGGGGACAGACTTGTGTTGCTGTCTGTTCTGCAGTCGGAGAGACATGCTTTGTGATGAGAGGAAGGTCGCTTGGGGGGAGATCGTATCTGTCTAGGAGTCTTCATTTCTCACAGCCTCTGTGAAGGAAGGCAGTACGTTGACTGTGAAGTTTCTATTGAATAGATTTTACGAGGTTATTTTAATTAAAAAGAGGCTAACTATGGCTCTTTAAGTAACGTAAAATGAACAGCCGACTATTTGTCTCTAAGACGTAATGGTGTAAAGTACATTTACTCAAGTATTGTACTTAAGTAGAAAGATGGAGGTATTTGTACTTTGAGTCTTTTCACATTACTTCCACTACATTTTAGAAGCTAATATTGTACTTTCTGCTCCACTACATGTATTATAACAAAATGAGTTACTACTTAACATATTCAGGTTATGAGTTTATACCAAATATACATCTACTAATACAAACATATGATATATAATTATAGGATAAGATATCGAGCAGCTTATTAAGTTATTCAATTACTGTAGCTCCACCCTGTGAATCATAACAAACCAGTACTTTATTGGACATTACACACAATGAGTACTTCTACTTTTTGGTATTTTTCTGTATTTGTTTATGCCAATACTTTTTTACTTTTACTTGAGTAACATTTTGAATGCAGGACTTTTACTGTAACGTATTCCTACACTCTGGTACTTCTACTTTTACTCAAATACAAGATCTGAGTACTTCTACTTTTACTCAATTACTAGATCTGAGTACTTCTACTTTTACTCAATTACTAGATCTGAGTACTTCTACTTTTACTTAAGTACAAGATCTGAGTACTTCTACTTTTACTCAATTACTAGATCTGAGTACTTCTACTTTTACTCAATTACTAGATCTGAGTACTTCTACTTTTACTCAAGTACAAGATCTGAGTACTTCTACTTTTAATCAATTACTAGATCTGAGTACTTCTACTTTTACTCAATTACTAGATCTGAGTACTTCTACTTTTACTCAATTACTAGATCTGAGTACTTCTACTTTCTCTCAAGTGCAAGACCTGAGTACTTCTACTTTTACTCAAGTACAATATCTGAGTACTTCTACTTTTACACAAATACAAGATCTGAGTACTTCTACTTTTACTCAATTACTAGATCTGAGTACTTCTACTTTTACTCAATTACTAGATCTGAGTACTTCTACTTTTACTCAAGTACAAGACCTGAGTACTTCTACTTTCTCTCAAGTGCAAGACCTGAGTACTTCTACTTTTACTGTAGTACAAGATCTGAGTACTTCTACTTTTACTGTAGTACATGATCAGAGTACTTCTACTTTTACTGTAGTACATGATCAGAGTACTTCTACTTTTACTCAAGTACAAGACCTGAGTACTTCTACTTTTACTCAAGTACAAGATCTGAGTACTTCTACTTTTACTGTAGTACATGATCAGAGTACTTATACTTTTACTCAAGTACAAGACCTGAGTACTTATACTTTTACTCAAGTACAAGATCTGAGTACTTCTACTTTTACTCAATTACTAGATCTGAGTACTTCTACTTTTACTCAATTACTAGATCTGAGTACTTCTACTTTTACTTAAGTACAAGATCTGAGTACTTCTACTTTTACTCAATTACTAGATCTGAGTACTTCTACTTTTACTCAATTACTAGATCTGAGTACTTCTACTTTTACTCAAGTACAAGATCTGAGTACTTCTACTTTTAATCAATTACTAGATCTGAGTACTTCTACTTTTACTCAATTACTAGATCTGAGTACTTCTACTTTTACTCAATTACTAGATCTGAGTACTTCTACTTTCTCTCAAGTGCAAGACCTGAGTACTTCTACTTTTACTCAAGTACAATATCTGAGTACTTCTACTTTTACACAAATACAAGATCTGAGTACTTCTACTTTTACTCAATTACTAGATCTGAGTACTTCTACTTTTACTCAATTACTAGATCTGAGTACTTCTACTTTTACTCAAGTACAAGACCTGAGTACTTCTACTTTCTCTCAAGTGCAAGACCTGAGTACTTCTACTTTTACTGTAGTACAAGATCTGAGTACTTCTACTTTTACTGTAGTACATGATCAGAGTACTTCTACTTTTACTCAAGTACAAGACCTGAGTACTTCTACTTTTACTCAAGTACAAGATCTGAGTACTTCTACTTTTACTGTAGTACATGATCAGAGTACTTCTACTTTTACTCAAGTACAAGACCTGAGTACTTATACTTTTACTCAAGTACAAGATCTGAGTACTTCTACTTTTACTGTAGTACAAGATCTGAGTACTTCTACTTTTACTGTAGTACATGATCAGAGTACTTCTCCTCCTCTGTTGATAACACTAATAACGGCCACCTGTTGTCTTGTACAAAGTGCTTTGGCCAATAAAGCTTCCTTGAATTTGAATGAGGTCAGTCCTCTACTGCTCTGATACAGCGTGCATGTGTTGACTGTCAGTAGGTAACCACAGACACACAGAGAGTACTAGTATCCAGTATACCATCTCCTCCTCCTCAGAGTACTTGTATCTGTGCGCAGAGAGCAGCCTGCAGCAAGGAGGTGACGCTCCTCCGTTCTGATTGAGCTCATCCAATCCAAGCGTCCTGCAGGCGAGGGACGGCAGAGGAACGCTGACTCCAGCCCTGAAGCAGACGTCTGTATTTCTTATTGTTTGGTGCCACCCGATCTTACCTGAGAAATGTATTATCTGCCCAGAGAACGTCAGCATTGTGTTCGTATCTTCAGCTGCGAATCCCAAAAATGCATTCCAGGAATTGCTTTCTTCTACTCGGTCATTGTTGCGCAACTCTTTATTTATCTACAACGGCCGGAAACATTTCCATAGCACACAGCTGGAGACCAGGGGACACTAAAGAGGGACGCACACAGCTGGAGACCAGGGGACACTAAAGAGTGACGCACACAGCTGGGAGACCAGGGGACACTAAAGAGTGATGCACACAGCTGGAGACCAGGGGACACTAAAGAGTGACGCACACAGCTGGAGACCAGGGGACACTAAAGAGTGACGCACACAGCTGGGAGACCAGGGGACACTAAAGAGTGACGCACACAGCTGGGAGACCAGGGGACACTAAAGAGTGACGCACACAGCTGGAGACCAGGGGACACTAAAGAGTGACGCACACAGCTGGGAGACCAGGGGACACTAAAGAGTGACGCACACAGCTGGAGACCAGGGGACACTAAAGAGTGACGCACACAGCTGGGAGACCAGGGGACACTAAAGAGTGACACAGCTGGAGACCAGGGGACACTAAAGAGTGACGCACACAGCTGGGAGACCAGGGGACACTAAAGAGTGACGCACACAGCTGGAGACCAGGGGACACTAAAGAGGGACGCACACAGCTGGAGACCAGGGGACACTAAAGAGTGACGCACACAGCTGGGAGACCAGGGGACACTAAAGAGTGATGCACACAGCTGGAGACCAGGGGACACTAAAGAGTGACGCACACAGCTGGAGACCAGGGGACACTAAAGAGTGACGCACACAGCTGGGAGACCAGGGGACACTAAAGAGTGACGCACACAGCTGGGAGACCAGGGGACACTAAAGAGTGACGCACACAGCTGGAGACCAGGGGACACTAAAGAGTGAC
>NW_027263413.1:17500-25000 GCF_902827115.2 Pseudochaenichthys georgianus
CTCCCAGAAACCTGCAGGTCCGCTGCAACTCTGACTACTTTTAAATCCAGCAAGAAGACTTTTCTTTTTGTCGCTGCTTTTAATTGAACTATTCACATCTTAAACTGCACTGTAACTTTTATCCATGTACTTTTTCTTTTAATGTTTATTTTATTATCTTTTCTTTTTAATGACTTTCATTTTTGTAAATCACTTTGAATTGCCTTGTGTCAGATCTTGTACTTGAGTAAAAGTAGAAGTACTCAGATCTTGTACTTGAGTAAAAGTAGAAGTACTCAGATCTTGTTCTTGAGTAAAAGTAGAAGTACTCAGATCTTGTTCTTGAGTAAAGTAGAAGTACTCAGATCTTGTTCTTGAGTAAAGTAGAAGTACTCAGATCTTGTACTTGAGTAAAAGTAGAAGTACTCAGATATTGTACTTGAGTAAAAGTAGAAGTACTCAGATCTTGTTCTTGAGTAAAAGTAGAAGTACTCAGATCTTGTACTTGAGTAAAAGTAGAAGTACTCAGGTCTTGTACTTGAGTAAAAGTAGAAGTACTCAGATCTTGTACTTGAGTAAAAGTAGAAGTACTCAGATCTTGTACTTGAGTAAAAGTAGAAGTACTCAGATCTTGTACTTGAGTAAAAGTAGAAGTACTCAGATCTTGTTCTTGAGTAAAAGTAGAAGTACTCAGATCTTGTACTTGAGTAAAAGTAGAAGTACTCAGGTCTTGTACTTGAGTAAAAGTAGAAGTACTCAGATCTTGTACTTGAGTAAAAGTAGAAGTACTCAGGTCTTGTACTTGAGTAAAAGTAGAAGTACTCAGATCTTGTTCTTGAGTAAAAGTAGAAGTACTCAGATCTTGTTCTTGAGTAAAGTAGAAGTACTCAGATCTTGTTCTTGAGTAAAGTAGAAGTACTCAGATCTTGTACTTGAGTAAAAGTAGAAGTACTCAGATCTTGTTCTTGAGTAAAAGTAGAAGTACTCAGATCTTGTTCTTGAGTAAAGTAGAAGTACTCAGATCTTGTTCTTGAGTAAAAGTAGAAGTACTCAGATCTTGTACTTGAGTAAAAGTAGAAGTACTCAGATCTTGTACTTGAGTAAAAGTAGAAGTACTCAGGTCTTGTACTTTCAAAGTTTGACTGCAGCACGATGATTGGCTGCTGGAGATTGAGGTGAACTGTGATTGGTTAAGAGGTCCAGTCTGAGCTCTGATTGTCCTCGTTGTTCTTCGATGGTGACTCGTGTTTGTAGATTATCTGTTGTTTCATCTAATTGAGTGACTTAATGAAGAAGAGCCTGAGAGTCGGGGGGCGACGCTCTGCAGACATGAAGCAGCTCAAGGGTAGAAACATGTTCTCTTTATTACAGTTCAAATAGAGACAGGATTCATGTCTGGAATCTGGAGCGGCCATTAAAGAGTTAATGAAACACAAAGTGCATATTAGATCTTCTTCCATTACCTTCCTGTTCATGTGCATTAAACGCACCGATCCATATCGTGTTGAATTCCTCTGAATATTCTCATTCCTCTGCAGAAATCCACCTTGAGGAGCAAGCATGCTTCAGAGCGGATATGAATGACTCTCTGGAGGCTCACATTGAAACCCTCCTGCAGATCCTTCCCCTGCTAGTGACTTGAAGCTCTGCACCTCCTCCTCCTCCTCCTCCTCCTCCTCCTCCTCCTCCTCCTCCTCCTCCTCCTCCTCCTCCTCCTCCTCCTCCTCCTCCTCTCCAGATGAAATAGATGAAGGATTCTTCTGAAGCCTGAAAGAAAGTCCGTTTTTAAATCAGGGTTTTGAACTGGATCACTCTGACTTTTTCTCTGGAAGTCCTCCTCTGTCCACCTCTAATCTAACTGGGGGTAGCTTACTGTATTATAATATATATATATATATATATATATATATATTATACATGTGTAGGGTGGAAAAAGCACTCACTTGTAAGTTAAACTAGCACCAACACAGTGTACAAATACTTCATTACAAGTAAAAGTCCTGACTTCAAAATGTTACTTAAAGGGGACCTCTCATGCAAAATGCACTTTTGTACGTCTCTTATAAATGAACATGTGTCCCCGGTGCGTCAGGGAACTCACCAAGTGTCAGAAAACACAACCCTCTCTCTTTTCCTCCGTACCCAAATCTCTAAAGAAGGGGCTGCAACGGATCTGATACAGACTGATCCAGATTTGATCACTGTCGTGACGTCAGGGACGAGGAGCTTCGCCTATATGGCCAACTCTCCACCTATCAGGGGAATGAGAGGTTGGGCCACGGCCGGCCATTGCTGCTCGAAAGCGCTGGAGACGCTGTAGTACATATGCCAGGCCTGTAAGTGGCGCTGTAGTCTGCCACAAAAGCAGCGAAGAAGACTTCCCACGCATGGTTGCCATGGTTGCCCTTCTGTTTATTCTCCGCTGTGGCTCTTTTTCTCCCTCCCCGTCGAGGCACGCGCTGTATTTCTCTCCGGTAGTCCACCAGCAGATGACAAACACCCACCTCTCCGCCTCTTCCAGGGGACGAGGGGACCGTGCGGCAGAGTTTCAGTTGGGTTTTCTTTCACCGGTCAACATGTCCGTTAAAGTTTAAATCTTCCGGACAAAATTAGAAAAGTGCCGGTCAAAGGTCTTTATTGTTATTTATTGAGCTTTGAAAGAAATGAATAATGACTATATAATATAATAATAAAACACGGAGGACGGAGATCTCTTTTTCTCCCCCTCTTCTCCCCGCTGCAGCCCAGCAGCTGATCTCAAAGCACGCTCCCCTCTCCTGCAGGGGGCGTGGTCAGCTACAGGGGCGTGGTCAATTACAGGGGGGCGTGGTCAGCTGCAGCTCACAGAATCAGCCCCTGCAAAAACAGGGCTGGATAGAGCAAATAGAGCGAAATGAGGCATGGCTAAAATGCAGGATCTGTTTGGTATTTTGAAAACATAAACGTATAAATATACCTTATATAGGTATGGCCCTACAATATATCATTTAAATATAGCATGATAGCATGATAGGTGTCCTTTAAAGGTCACCGATCATGCTATTTCTAGGCAATAGCACAGGTCATATAGAAATATATAAAAAACATGTCTATGAAGTGTTTTGCTCCAAACACCAAACAGATCATTCTAGCCACGCCTCATATCCCTCTGTTTCACTTCCTGTTTCTAAAGTGCTGATTGGGGGATAAAGCTTTAAAGAGGAGGGTCTGAGCTCATGCGGGACCCGGCAGCTACCGTCTAAACTAAATGCTGCCGTGATGAAACGCCATATCATGGATTATCAAGGATCTGAAACAGTCTGGAGCTCAAAGGCTTTCTCTCTTGCCGGTTACACCACGAGGTGAGTTCCTTTCTACTTCCTGCTTCTTCACACACATGCTCTCCAGCACAGGTTAGCTCTGAGTGTTAGCCATGCTAATGTAAACACCGACCATATTACGTCCAAAACAGTCGGGCATTGTTTCTGATAGCAGCTTTCTGATTGGCCCGTGGGTCCACATTTCAGATATTACGTCATATCGGACGCAAATCTGGATCAGCTCCGTTGTTCCCCGTTTTTAGAGATTTGGGTACGGAGGAAAAGAGAGAGGGTTTATTTCCTGACGCTGCGTGAGTTCCCCGACACACCGACACACATGTTGATGGAGAGAAGACATCACAAAGTGACTTTTTCATGATAGGTCCCCTTTAAGTTAACAAAGCGTTAGCAGAAAAATCAAAGATCAAACCAAACATTTTTCATCACTGATTTACAAATTGCTAGTTCACTATATAATAATATACGTATACCTGGTGGTGAAACATGTTTTCAGATTCTCTCCTTTAGTAAAAGTACTAACACCTAAGAAATACTGGAAAAAGTCCTGCATTCAAAAAATATGAAATGTAAAAGTAACCAATGCATTCGGAAATAAATAAAAAATGTGTGATGTCGTAGCGCCGCTCTCATCTATTGGCTAATTGATTAATGATCTAATATGTAATAATGTCCTACTGTAACTATAATCAGGCACAGATATCGCAGAACGCTAGAACACTCAAAGACTCAGCAACAGGTCCACATTTAGTGTGAGGAAACTAATCAAATGCATGTAATGCTGCTTCATGATAATCCATATGTGTGTCTTGTCTTCTGTCTTTTATGTTCTCAGGAAAGTCTTTGTAACCAATGGTTACTGCTCTGCTGTTTGTGTACTTTCTGCTCTTTTAGTCTTTGCATCCATCTTCTTCTTCTTCTTCTTCCTCCTCTTGCTTTGAGGATACTGGGATCCATCTTGTGTTCCTGCTGTCAGAGAGACGAATGGCTTCTCCTCGGGGGAGAAGCAGGAGGTAACTGTAGACGTTAAGCTCCGCCTACTTTCTCAAAAGAGTCCACTTTCAAACAAAGCTCTGCTGCTTTGGGAGAACTCCCCTTTAATGAGCTGTTGACTCGGAGTAGGTGGGACATGAAGAGAGAGACTCAAGCAGCGGGGAGAGACATTCACCTCCATCTTCAAATGTAGTTTAATAGAACTTTAGTTTGTACTCGAGGAACTCCAAAAACTAAAGACATTAAACGTATCCGGGGTTTTACAGACATGTGCAAAATATGAAAATACTATACTAGCCTTATACTCAGATCTGATACTTTAGTAAAAGTAGAAGTACTCAGATCTTTTAGGGCTGTACCCGAATATCCGAATATTCGTTCGTTGGAGTATTCGGGTTTCAATTTCGTTATTCGGATATTCGTTTTTTTTCCAGTCAAATAAAAAAATGTGAAATCTCCAATATCAACGTAAGAGCTTGTGCCTCTTCGGGGGCGCCAACACTTAACCATAAACGCTATTGATTACTTTCTCCGTCTTTATATGTAGATATGACTTTTTCTGCGTTAATCTCCGTCACGTTGTTTCCATAGCAACAACAACTTCCTGTCAACAGCGCTAACTCTCCTTCAAAATAAAAGCATGTCCATAAATAGAAAGCCAAGACAAATTACACTTAAGACATACAACTGCAACGAAAGTAACAAACACAATGAGATATCCTTTTGAATTTCAAAGAACACAAATTGGGTTAATAAACAAATAACTATAAAACAACAATACTGTAGAATAACAAAATGAATGCAGTGAATACACCGAATATGCCCGCGGGCCGACTATTCGAATATTCGCTGCTGAATACTGCCGAATATCCGGAGCCCGAAAAATGGTATTCGGGACAGCCCTAAGCTCTTTGAGTAAAAATAGAAGTACTCAGATCTTGTACTTGAGTAAAAGTAGAAGTACTCAGATCTTATACTTCAGTGAAAGTAGAAGTACTCAGATATTGTACTTGAATAAAAGTAGAAGTACTCAGATCTTGTACTTGAGTAAAAGTAGAAGTACTCAGATCTTGTACTTGAGTAAAAGTAGAAGTACTCAGATCTTGTACTTGAGTGAAAGTAGAAGTACTCAGATCTTGTACTTGAGTAAAAGTAGAAGTACTCAGATCTTGTACTTGAGTAAAAGTAGAAGTACTCAGATGCAGGCCTGGACTGGCTGTGTGTAGTGTATGTCTGGCGCGAGCGAGAGAGAAAGTGCGCGCACCGGTTACGTGTATTGTTGTTGTTAGCATCTGGTGCTAGCTAGCGGCGCTAACGGATATAATGAGCTGTCAACAAGGTGGAGGAGAGTCCTCTCCAGTCAGACTGAGGCTGATAACTACAGCTCAGGTAAGGTAAAGTACTCTCTGAGTGCTTAGATAGTTAACTTAGTCTAAGTTATCTCTGTGGGTCTCAAACGGTTTGGTCACTATTTATGTAAACACATATTTCCATTTGAGGGGGGAGTGATTAGTAAAATATGCATGAATAATAAAAGAAAATGTTAACTAGGTGAAAAAAGGCAAGATAACATTTAAAAAAGTGTTGAGAGCTAAAACTAGTCTTTGCTGATGCCTCAAAGGGGAGAGGGGGGAGAGGAGGGAGACGGGTGAGGCTGGTTCAGGAGCCCAGACACACTCACAACTATAAATGAACCAAAAACAAACAAATAAACAAGTTTTAATGTTTTTCATATTGGATATGGTATGTTATTGGTTATGGCCATGTTCTTATGATTTTATGATTATTGAAATGTATACAGTTCTGTTTCATGTGGGTGTAGTCTCTATATTTCCCCCTCAAAGTGCACCAAATTGATGCATTCAAGTCCAACATTTAAAAAAAAAAATCTTACCGGGGGAGCATGCTCCCTGACCCCCCTAGAGGATTAGAGGTCCAACTCTACTTAAAATATGTTCACATGGATAGGTTCCGAAATAGATTTGCACTTTTTTTTTTTAAATAGTAACCCATGTCCATGTTTATTCTGGGGTCGTAGATTTAAACAACAGGGCTATCACTACGGGCAGCAACGCTGTAAATATTGACAAATAAATCCAGCAAAATGGCACAAAAAAAAATTGGTAGTGGCCAGGCTGGGTGTATAATTCCCGGCCTGACTTATTAACCCAGTCCGGCCCTGCTCAGATGTTGTACTTGAGTAAAAGTAGAAGTACTCAGATCATGGACTTGAGTAAAAGTACTCAGATCGTGTACATGAGTACTTCTTCCACCTCTCAGTACAGATGGAGGTCGATCTGACAGGATTCTGAACAAATCGCTCTTTTTGATTCCAAACATCTGGACAACAAGAGGAGTTATAAAGGATTGGTAAACGTTCTCCTCGGGCAGAGACGTCTGTCATTTACCGGTCTTTCAATTGACCTCCATGCACTTCCTCCGTAAAGGCTTTGTCTTTAGAGGTGGAGATTGAGCTAACAGTATTCCTCCTGGGGAAAGGAAATGTCCTTTTTGATTCCCAACTTGTGAAAGAAGATTTTGAAATGATAATTCACGCTCACATGCGGTTCTCAGCAGGAAACCGATGGACTGTCCACTCCAAGTAGGGAATGAGGCCTTACCAAGTGAAGGAGTTCAGGTATCTCGGGGTCTTGTTCTCGAGTGAGGGAACAATGGAGCGTGAGATGGGCCGGAGAAAAAAAATACCCTCACCAATGGTCATGAAGGATGGGTCATGACCGAAAGAACAAGATCGCGGATACAAGCGGCCGAGATGGGTTTTCTCCGCAGGGGGGCTGGTGTATCTCTAAAGGCCGCGACACACCAACCTGAGACCAAAGAACGCGTACCGAAGGCGTCCCGACTTTTACGTCCGCTACGTTTCCTGCGTCGGCTACACCGCCCGCCTACGAACACACCGCAAAGACTTCAGTTGACGAGTGGCAATAACTGTCCTTACCAGCAGGCAGCGGTAGTGTGTATTCGTCATTCAAAAGAGGCAACAGCCGGAAGACAGACTATACACGAGAGAAGAAGAACAGGCTGCGTGATATAAACAAACAACAAATAGCGTCTTGGTTCCATTTTCACTCTCTCTCGTCGATCGAAAACATGTAAACATAAAAAAGAAACTCTTGCGTCCAGGTGAGATGAAAATGAAAAAGATTAACCGTCTGTGTGTGCCTTCTTAATCGTTTGTTTTGGTCCCTCA
>NW_027263413.1:27500-32484 GCF_902827115.2 Pseudochaenichthys georgianus
ATGTGTTAGGAGGACTGTCCACTAAGCGTCTGTAGGCATGTGTTAGGAGGACTGTCCACTAAGCGTCTGTAGGCATGTGTTAGGAGGACTATCCACTAAGCGTCTGTAGGCATGTGTTAGGAGGACTGTCCACTAAGCGTCTGTAGGCATGTGTTAGGAGGACTATCCACTAAGCGTCTGTAGGCATGTGTTAGGAGGACTGTCCACTAAGCGTCTGTAGGCATGTGTTAGGACTGTCCACTAAGTGTCTGTAGGCATGTGTTAGGAGGACTGTCCACTAAGCGTCTGTAGGCATGTGTTAGGAGGACTGTCCACTAAGCGTCTGTAGGCATGTGTTAGGAGGACTATCCACTAAGCGTCTGTAGGCATGTGTTAGGAGGACTATCCACTAAGCGTCTGTAGGCATGTGTTAGGAGGACTGTCCACTAAGCGTCTGTAGGCATGTGTTAGGAGGACTGTCCACTAAGCGTCTGTAGGCATGTGTTAGGAGGACTGTCCACTAAGCGTCTGTAGGCATGTGTTAGGAGGACTGTCCACTAAGCGTCTGTAGGCATGTGTTAGGAGGACTGTCCACTAAGCGTCTGTAGGCATGTGTTAGGAGGACTGTCCACTAAGCGTCTGTAGGCATGTGGTAGGAGGACTATCCACTAAGCGTCTGTAGGCATGTGTTAGGAGGACTATCCACTAAGCGTCTGTAGGCATGTGTTAGGAGGACTGTCCACTAAGCGTCTGTAGGCATGTGTTAGGACTATCCACTAAGCGTCTGTAGGCATGTGTTAGGAGGACTGTCCACTAAGCGTCTGTAGGCATGTGTTAGGAGGACTGTCCACTAAGCGTCTGTAGGCATGTGTTAGGAGGACTATCCACTAAGCGTCTGTAGGCATGTGTTAGGAGGACTGTCCACTAAGCGTCTGTAGGCATGTGTTAGGAGGACTGTCCACTAAGCGTCTGTAGGCATGTGTTAGGAGGACTATCCACTAAGCGTCTGTAGGCATGTGTTAGGAGGACTGTCCACTAAGCGTCTGTAGGCATGTGTTAGGAGGACTGTCCACTAAGCGTCTGTAGGCATGTGTTAGGAGGACTGTCCACTAAGCGTCTGTAGGCATGTGTTAGGAGGACTGTCCACTAAGCGTCTGTAGGCATGTGTTAGGAGGACTGTCCACTAAGCGTCTGTAGGCATGTGTTAGGAGGACTGTCCACTAAGCGTCTGTAGGCATGTGTTAGGAGGACTGTCCACTAAGCGTCTGTAGGCATGTGTTAGGAGGACTGTCCACTAAGCGTCTGTAGGCATGTGTTAGGAGGACTGTCCACTAAGCGTCTGTAGGCATGTGTTAGGAGGACTGTCCACTAAGCGTCTGTAGGCATGTGTTAGGAGGACTGTCCACTAAGCGTCTGTAGGCATGTGTTAGGAGGACTGTCCACTAAGCGTCTGTAGGCATGTGTTAGGAGGACTGTCCACTAAGCGTCTGTAGGCATGTGTTAGGAGGACTGTCCACTAAGCGTCTGTAGGCATGTGTTAGGAGGACTGTCCCATTCAAGTGGCAACCAGGTGAGAACAGCAGAAGTCTATCACCTACCAACAGAACACATTCCTCCTCTAATGATCTGCTACAGACTTGGGAAGAAAGCCAAATGTTTTGCACAACTGATCACAGACTTTATTTATCATCATGTCTGTAATGTTTGAGTTAGAAAGACCTGTTCCTGTTTCATCTGACTGATATATAAGAAATACAGAAGCCTGATGCATTCACTTGAGGAAAAAAGGTTTTTCACAAGAACTCACAGTCTACAGAGTGAGGTTGATATCGGTTAAAAGCTGTTGCAAAAAACACGTTGACCGTGTACCTGATGTTCTCCTGGCAGACATGCTACCTGTCTGTTGACGTCAACTGACGGCTTGGTGTGAACTATGGACTATCAGAATGAAGTGTTACCAACAACACGTCTTATTGGAGTTTAATCTTACAGGAAAAGTTATAAACTTAATTTAATAGAATTTAATAAATTATTTCTGAACCAAAAGGACATTTATTTAACTCTATTTATATTTGTTCCTATTAAAGATAATAAAGACTGAGTGGTGCTTTGTCTTACAGTCAATGCAGCATCTCTCCATTTGTGAAACATTGAATTGATGCAGTTTAACCCGTCGTGAAATACAAAGCATATTTCTGGAACGTGTTCTTGTTTTAAATCATAATAAAGTGTCGTCGTGGTTCATCCATCAGTACGCAGCATCTCTGCATGTTCACACAATACAGTGGATTGAAATGAACTTGTCAAAGTTAGAGCAGTTGTCCCTGAAGGGAACATTTTGTCCTCATGTCTCTTCTCCTGGATATAATAACGCATTTTGTCCTCATGTCTCTTCTCCTGGATATAATAACGCATTTTGTCCTCATGTCTTTTCTCCTGGATATAATAAAGCATTTTGTCCTCATGTCTTTTCTCCTGGATATAATAAAGCATTTTGTCCTCATGTCTTTTCTCCTGGATATAATAACGCATTTTGTCCTCATGTCTCTTCTCCTGGATATAATAACGCATTTTGTCCTCATGTCTCTTCTCCTGGATATAATAACGCATTTTGTCCTCATGTCTCTTCTCCTGGATATAATAACGCATGTTGTCCTCATGTCTTTTCTCCTGGATATAATAAAGCATTTTGTCCTCATGTCTTTTCTCCTGGATATAATAACGCATTTTGTCCTCATGTCTCTTCTCCTGGATATAATAACGCATTTTGTCCTCATGTCTTTTCTCCTGGATATAATAACGCATTTTGTCCTCATGTCTTTTCTCCTGGATATAATAAAGCATGTTGTCCTCATGTCTCTTCTCCTGGATATAATAAAGCATTTTGTCCTCATGTCTCTTCTCCTGGATATAATAACGCATTTTGTCCTCATGTCTCTTCTCCTGGATATAATAAAGCATTTTGTCCTCAAGTCTCTTCTACTGGATATAATAACGCATTTTGTCCTCATGTCTTTTCTCCTGGATATAATAACGCATGTTGTCCTCATGTCTTTTCTCCTGGATATAATAACGCATTTTGTCCTCATGTCTCTTCTCCTGGATATAATAACGCATTTTGTCCTCATGTCTCTTCTCCTGGATATAATAACGCATTTTGTCCTCATGTCTCTTCTCCTGGATATAATAAAGCATTTTGTCCTCATGTCTCTTCTCCTGGATATAATAAAGCATGTTGTCCTCAAGTCTCTTCTCCTGGATATAATAAAGCATTTTGTCCTCATGTCTTTTCTCCTGGATATAATAAAGCATTTTGTCCTCATGTCTTTGTCCTGGATATAATAAGCATTTTGTCCTCATGTCTCTTCTCCTGGATATAATAAAGCATTTTGTCCTCATGTCTCTTTCCTGGATATAATAAAGCATTTTGTCCTCAGGTCTCTTGTCCTGGATAAAATAAAGCATGTGTCCTCAAGTCTCTTCTCCTGGATATAATAAAGCATGTTGTCCTCATGTCTCTTCTCCTGGATATAATAAAGCATTTTGTCCTCATGTCTCTTCTCCTGGATATAATAAGCATTTTGTCCTCATGTCTCTTCTCCTGGATATATAAAGCATTTGTCCTCATGTCCTCTTCTCCTGGATATAATAAAGCATTTTGTCCTCATGTCTCTTCTCCTGGGATATAATAAAGCATTTTGTCCTCATGTCTCTTCTCCTGGATATAATAAAGCTTTTGTCCTCATGTCTCTTCTCCTGGATATAATAAAGCATTTTGTCCTCATGTCTCTTCTCCTGGATATAATAAAGCATGTTTGTCCTCATGTCTCTTCTCCCTGGATATAATAAAGCATTTTGTCCTCATGTCTCTTCTAACTGGATATAATAAAGCATGTTGTCCTCATGTCTCTTCTCCTGGATATAATAAAGCATTTTGTCCTCATGTCTCTTCTACTGGATATATAAAGCATTTTGTCCTCATGTCTCTTCTGCCTGGATATAATAAAGCATGTTGTCCTCATGTCTCTTCTCCTGGATATAATAAAGCATTTTGTCCTCATGTCTCTTCTCCTGGATATAATAAAGCATGTTGTCCTCATGTCTCTTCTCCTGGATATAATAAAGCATTTTGTCCTCATGTCTCTTCTCCTGGATATAATAAAGCATGTTGTCCTCATGTCTCTTCTCCTGGATATAATAACGCATTTTGTCCTCATGTCTCTTCTCCTGGATATATAACGCATTTTGTCCTCATGTCTCTTCTCCTGGATATAATAAACGCATTTTGTCCTCGATGTCTCTTCTCCTGGATATAATAAAGCATTTGTCCTCATGTCTCTTCTCCTGGATTAATAAAGCATGTTGTCCTCATGTCTCTTCTCCTGGATATAATAACGCATTTTGTCCTCATGTCTCTTCTCCTGGATATAATAACGCATGTTGTCCTCATGTCTTTCTCCTGGATATAATAAAGCATTTGTCCTCATGTCTCTTCTCCTGGATATAATAAAGCATTTTGTCCTCATGTCTCTTCTCCTGGATATAATAAAGCATTTTGTCCTCATGTCTTTCTCCTGGATTAATAAAGCATGTTGTCCTCATGTCTCTTCTCCTGGATATAATAACGCTTTTGTCCTCATGTCTTTTCTCCTGGATATAATAAAGCATTTTGTCCTCATGTCTTTTCTCCTGGATATAATAAAGCATGTTGTCCTCATGTCTTTTCTCCTGGATATAATAAGCATTTTTGTCCCTCATGTCTCTTCTCCTGGATATAATAAAGCATTTTGTCCTCAAGTCTCTTCTCCTGGATATAATAACGCATTTGTCCTCAGGTCTTTTCTCCTGGATATAATAAGCATTTTGTCCTCATGTCTCTTCTCCTGGATATAATAAAGCATTTTGTCCTCATGTCTCTTCCCTGGATATAATAAAGCATTTGTCCTCAAGTCTCTTCTCCTGGATATAATAAAGCATGTTGTCCTGGTCTCTTCTCCTGGATATA
>NW_027263414.1:0-33384 GCF_902827115.2 Pseudochaenichthys georgianus
CCCTTCCCCCCCATGCGCCCTCGTTCCCTTTCCCCCCCATGCGCACTCGTTCCCTTTCCCCCCCATATGCACACTCGTTCCCTTTCCCCCCTCATGCACACTCGTTCCCTTTCCCCCCTCATGCACACTCATTCCCTTTCCCCCTCATGTGCACTCGTTCCCATTCCCCCCTCATGCACACTCGTTCCCTTTCCCCCCCTCATGCACACTCGTTCCCTTTCCCCCCTCATGCACACTCGTTCCCTTTCCCCCTCATGTGCACTCGTTCCCTTTCCCCCCTCATGCGCACTCGTTCCCTTTCCCCCCCATGTGCACTCGTTCCCTTTCCCCCCCATGCGCACTTGTTCCCTTCCCCCCCCATGTGCACTCGTTCCCTTTCCCCCCCATGCGCACTCGTTCCCTTTCCCCCCCTCATGCACACTCGTTCCCTTTCCCCCCTCATGCGCACTCGTTGCTCTGGAGAATCACAGAACGGCCGGCCGTCAGCGGGCCATTGACGGCCGGCTCGGTTCGCTGACGGCCGGCACCGCCTTTTTTTAAACGGCATCATGGAAGTTGCGCTGACAGGCAACAGAGGTCAACAGTTGCCCCGCAGCGAGGTTCCCCCGCCCTCCCGTAGACAGTTCACGAGCTCAGTCACTTCCTAACACCAAAGACGGGTCGCGGTAAGCGCTCTAAGGTGAGGCTCCACTACGTTAAGAAAGAAAAAGACAAGGCACAGAGTAATGCCTGCTAATAGCTCGCCACAGGCACAGCTCAGTTAAAATAAAGCACAGCTACTGTGCAATACATTTGTATTGCAGAGGGTCTTACCGAACGATGCTGGAGAAACCTCAGAGGGTCTTACCGAACGATGCTGGAGAAACCTCAGAGGGTCTTACCGAACGATGCTGGAGAAACCTCAGAGGGTCTTACCGAACGATGTTGGAGAAACCTCAGAGGGTCTTACCGAACGATGCTGGAGAAACCTCAGAGGGTCTTACCGAACGATGCTGGAGAAACCTCAGAGGGTCTTACCGAACGATGCTGGAGAAACCTCAGAGGGTCTTACCGAACGATGCTGGAGAAACCTCAGAGGGTCTTACCGAACGATGTTGGAGAAACCTCAGAGGGTCTTACCGAACGATGCTGGAGAAACCTCAGAGGGTCTTACCGAACGATGCTGGAGAAACCTCAGAGGGTCTTACCGAACGATGCTGGAGAAACCTCAGAGGGTCTTACCGAACGATGCTGGAGAAACCTCAGAGGGTCTTACCGAACGATGCTGGAGAAACCTCAGAGGGTCTTACCGAACGATGCTGGAGAAACCTCAGAGGGTCTTACCGAACGATGTTGGAGAAACCTCAGAGGGTCTTACCGAACGATGCTGGAGAAACCTCAGAGGGTCTTACCGAACGATGCTGGAGAAACCTCAGAGGGTCTTACCGAACGATGCTGGAGAAACCTCAGAGGGTCTTACCGAACGATGCTGGAGAAACCTCAGAGGGTCTTACCGAACGATGTTGGAGAAACCTCAGAGGGTCTTACCGAACGATGCTGGAGAAACCTCAGAGGGTCTTACCGAACGATGCTGGAGAAACCTCAGAGGGTCTTACCGAACGATGCTGGAGAAACCTCAGAGGGTCTTACCGAACGATGCTGGAGAAACCTCAGAGGGTCTTACCGAACGATGCTGGAGAAACCTCAGAGGGTCTTACCGAACGATGCTGGAGAAACCTCAGAGGGTCTTACCGAACGATGTTGGAGAAACCTCAGAGGGTCTTACCGAACGATGCTGGAGAAACCTCAGAGGGTCTTACCGAACGATGCTGGAGAAACCTCAGAGGGTCTTACCGAACGATGCTGGAGAAACCTCAGAGGGTCTTACCGAACGATGTTGGAGAAACCTCAGAGGGTCTTACCGAACGATGCTGGAGAAACCTCAGAGGGTCTTACCGAACGATGCTGGAGAAACCTCAGAGGGTCTTACCGAACGATGCTGGAGAAACCTCAGAGGGTCTTACCGAACGATGCTGGAGAAACCTCAGAGGGTCTTACCGAACGATGTTGGAGAAACCTCAGAGGGTCTTACCGAACGATGCTGGAGAAACCTCAGAGGGTCTTACCGAACGATGCTGGAGAAACCTCAGAGGGTCTTACCGAACGATGCTGGAGAAACCTCAGAGGGTCTTACCGAACGATGCTGGAGAAACCTCAGAGGGTCTTACCGAACGATGCTGGAGAAACCTCAGAGGGTCTTACCGAACGATGCTGGAGAAACCTCAGAGGGTCTTACCGAACGATGCTGGAGAAACCTCAGAGGGTCTTACCGAACGATGCTGGAGAAACCTCAGAGGGTCTTACCGAACGATGCTGGAGAAACCTCAGAGGGTCTTACCGAACGATGCTGGAGAAACCTCAGAGGGTCTTACCGAACGATGTTGGAGAAACCTCAGAGGGTCTTACCGAACGATGCTGGAGAAACCTCAGAGGGTCTTACCGAACGATGCTGGAGAAACCTCAGAGGGTCTTACCGAACGATGCTGGAGAAACCTCAGAGGGTCTTACCGAACGATGCTGGAGAAAACCTCAGAGGGTCTTACCGAACTATGCTGGAGAAACCTCAGAGGGTCTTACCGAACGATGCTGGAGAAACCTCAGAGGGTCTTACCGAACGATGCTGGAGAAACCTCAGAGGGTCTTACCGAACGATGCTGGAGAAACCTCAGAGGGTCTTACCGAACGATGCTGGAGAAACCTCAGAGGGTCTTACCGAACGATGCTGGAGAAACCTCAGAGGGTCTTACCGAACGATGCTGGAGAAACCTCAGAGGGTCTTACCGAACGATGTTGGAGAAACCTCAGAGGGTCTTACCGAACGATGCTGGAGAAACCTCAGAGGGTCTTACCGAACGATGCTGGAGAAACCTCAGAGGGTCTTACCGAACGATGCTGGAGAAACCTCAGAGGGTCTTACCGAACGATGTTGGAGAAACCTCAGAGGGTCTTACCGAACGATGCTGGAGAAACCTCAGAGGGTCTTACCGAACGATGATGGAGAAACCTCAGAGGGTCTTACCGAACGATGCTGGAGAAACCTCAGAGGGTCTTACCGAACGATGCTGGAGAAACCTCAGGTATAAAGGAATGAATAAAAGGAGAACCCGCTGTCTGTCAGTGGACCACAAAGGTCTACACGTGACTGAAAAGGGTAACACGTTTAAATGATAAAGACAACAAGCTGAATTAGAGGAAACTTATGAGGAAACCCAAAAACATCCTACACATGTCTCTATCTGAGGAAACACACATCATTATAATATGCAGACGATAACATCGAGGTTAGAGATAGGAGGCTAATAAACTCAGTATCAGTGGCACAGACACACGTGATGAATTACAGATGATTTAAAATAAATCCCTTTTACACAGGAGACAATCTGAGCCTGAAGGCTAAGGGTTCTGACTTTAGGTCTGTAAAACAATTCATCTGCTGATTAGACAATCATCGTCGTCGTCGTCGCCATTGTCATCGTCATCATCACCATCATCACCATCATCACCATCATCACCATCACCATCACCATCACCACCATCATCATCATCATCATCATCATCATCATCATCATCATCATCATCATCATCATCATCATCATCATCATCATCATCATCATCATCATCATCATCACCACCATCACCATCATCACCATCACCATCACCATCATCATCATCATCATCATCATCATCATCATCATCATCATCATCATCATCATCATCATCATCATCATCATCTATCCCTGTTGTTCGACCCTCACAGAGATCTTCACTGGGAGAACCTGCAGTTCATCCCCATTGTTAATGTATGGAAACAGCCTCTCAGTGAAGGTGTGTGTGTGTGTGTGAAGGTGTGTGTGAAGGTGTGTGTGTGTGTGTGTGTGAAGGTGTGTGTGAAGGTGTGTGTGTGTGTGTGTGTGTGTGTGTGTGTGTGTGTGAAGGTGTGTGTGAAGGTGTGTGTGTGTGTGTGTGAAGGTGTGTGTGTGTGTGTTCGTGTCAGGATCAGAGAACCACAGGGTTCCTCTGTCCCAGTCCAGATCCACTCTGACCCTCTGGAGCTCCTTCTCCAATGGGAGAATCCTATCCTATCCACAGACTCTGCCATCACTCCCAGTTCCCAGTGTCCACTGTCTCCAACCTGGACGTCCCAGCTGGGGGTCCCTGAGTTCTCGCCCTCAGAGCCAGAGAAATATAAACCATGAATTCTCTCTGGATTATCAGGAAATTCCTGTTCCTCCTCTTCTGCTCTCACAGAGGTCAGATCTTCAGACAGGGTGAGGTTTGAATTAGCAGTGTTTGGGTCCAGGACCACAGGGTAGCAGGACACCATGTCCTTCATCTTGCTCCAGATGCTGAAGCTGAGGTTGCCCAGGTGTTTGGCCTGGTCGATCAGAGCTCCTGAGGGCAGCTGTGGATCCTCCAGCAGGGGGCGCTGCAGCCTCTCCACTGCAGCCTTGTAGTTGTGCAGGAAGGAGACGTCTTCTCCTCCATCACCCTCCTCTTCTGCTCCTCTTCCTCCCTCAGTGCAGCCATCCTGGCCTCCTCTTCGTCTTCTAGAAACTGGTGAAGCTTCTGAATCTGCGTCTCTGTGCGTTGAGCCTGGACCTTCAGGTGTCCTGCTGTTTGATCAAAGTCCTCTTTAACTTCTTCAAAGAGCTTCAGTTTCTTCTTGAAGGGCTGCAGAGATGTCTGGAGCTCCTCTCTGAGATCCTGAGCCGCTTCGTCGATGGGTCTGAAGCTGTGGTCGCTGTGTGTTCTTGAATCTCTGCAGACGACACACACTGGCTGCTGGTGGTCCAGACAGAAGAGTCTGAGTCTCTCAGAGTGCAGACTGCAGAGCGCCTCTGGAGGTCTCTGACCTCTCTCCTGGAGGAAACTCTCACACAGGTTCTTCAGCACCAGGTTGGAAGGAGGCTCTGACCGTGAAGATCGTCTCTTACAAAGTGGACACTCTTTGATCACTTTCCCCGCCCACCAGCTCTGCAGACAGTCTCTACAGAAGCTGTGGCTGCAGGACAGGACGACAGGATCTTTAAAGACGTCATGGCAGACGGAGCAGCAGAAACCTTCCTCCAATCTGGAAGCCATTGATTGTATTATTTAGTCTGCAAGGATTGAGACGCCAGCTTCAGCTCCAGTCCCGCAGCAGCATTACAACTCTTCACTTCCGCTCAGCAGCAACCTGAACTCAACAGAAGTCTGAATCTGGTTTTCTGATCAGAGACGTGAACATTTTCCTACGTATTTGATCATCTAATAATAATAAATTGTATTCATGAAGCACCTTTCATTATAAGAGCAATCCCAAAGGGCTGCAGTCGGCACGAGAAACATTTACGAGTTCTGAAATCTGAACAAACAGATTTAAAGGTTAAAATATTTGTTATTTAAGATCAAATAATCAATACTAAGAATCACATGTCCAGCACATATGTTTTAAACTAACTGCAGGCTCTGCAAAGCCCCTCCCCTGAAACTACATAACGCCCCTGATGCTGTCTTACCTTCGAAGGTAAGCTGGCGGCGCATCAACTCGCAGAGGCGACCTTGTCAATGACATTGTCAATGTCAAGTCCCATAAGGATTTCCTTCTCTGTTGACATCAGCAGAAAGCCTGAAGGCGGCCCGGGTCCTGGATGTCCTGAGTCGGTTCTTCTCAGATGTCAGGCTGGAGAAAGTCCTTTCGCCGGCAGCTTGTGAAACAGACACGGTCAGTAAGAACTAGTCTCCCAGTCCAATGGTGTGGATCTGTTCAGAGGTGGCAGTGAGACAGGATGAGAGGACAGCTTCTGCTCTCCAGCTCCAGGCCTCCTCAGGGTCCCCAGTCTGCCCACTGACTGTTCATCCCCTGATGGTATAGGCTTCCAAAGGTGACATCTTCAGTGTCTCCCATTGACTTGCAAGGCTAGTCAGTTCTGCCTGCAAGGTCCCATAGCCCGCTCATCACACTTCAGCAGGCATTGGCTCAGCTCCTCCAGAGCCACTTTCTGTAGCCTTTACTCCTCATTTGAGGGAAGTGTTTGGGACCCATGCAGTCAGAGCACAGCACTGCATGGGCTGCATATCCACGCTGTGTCGAGGATGACATGCTGTGCTTTGATCTGGTAGTTTCTCTCAGCATCTGAAACAGGCTCATCTTGAGCCACCTCACCTGGCATGGATTTCTTTTGTCTGACTCGTGTGTCTGGGAGGTCTGAACCTCCAGATCGCTCTCACCCTGTTCTGCAGAACGCCATCTGCCCACGCCACAACCTCACCTGCAGCTTTCTCAACACCATCAAAGTGCCTGGAACACTTTCTCAGGCTGTCTTCAGTTCCCTTCACCGAGTGCTGAGCAGGAAGAATGTCCATTCCACTGGTCTGCACATATTTTGATAGTCTGTTCAACTATCCGGAGAGTAAGTATGGCTTCGTACCCTCAGGAGTGCCTCAATGTGTCCTCTGGCTTTGACTCTCACAGTACGCTTCATCGTGTCATCAAGCTCTATTGTTGTCACGGTGATCACTAAGTCGATATAAAGGGCACGGCCAGGATTTCCAAAACAGCCAAATACTTTGCGTAAGGCTTGGTCCTTTGACCGCCGGCGAGTTCCTGCTATCGGAGCAAGCCGTCTGTGTCTGCCGTCCTTACTGGCTTCGTCCCACAGGTTCATCCGTCTGTAAGACTCCCCGATGAAAGCTGCTACATCATTTAGCAACGAGGAGAGGGACGCACTTAGAGCGACGACTCCAGCAGTGTCTGTCAACACAAGGTTCATGTGCAGAACACCGTATGTGGACTTGGCTGCGAGACTCTGGTGATCCCTTGTCTTGCCCTGCACGTTAGCAGCTCCATCAGCCGACTTCCCAGCACATGTCTGGTGTCGATGTTCACCAGCTCCACCAGTCGACTTCCCAGCACATGTCTGGTGTCGATGTTCACCAACTCCATCAGTCGACTTCCCAGCACATGTCTGATGTCGATGTTCACCAGCTCCACCAGTCGACTTCCCAGCACATGTCTGGTGTCGATGTTCACCAGCTCCATCAGTCGACTTCCCAGCACATGTCTGATGTCGATGTTCACCAGCTCCATCAGCCGACTTCCCAACACATGTCTGATGTCGATGTTCACCAGCTCCATCAGTCGACTTCCCAGCACATGTCTGGTGTCGATGTTCACCAGCTCCATCAGTCGACTTCCCAACACATGTCTGATGTCGATGTTCACCAGCTCCATCAGCCGACTTCCCAGCACATGTCTGATGTCGATGTTCACCAGCTCCATCAGTCGACTTCCCAGCACATGTCTGGTGTCGATGTTCATCAGCTCCATCAGCCGACTTCCCAACACATGTCTGATGTCGATGTTCACCAGCTCCATCAGTCGACTTCCCAGCACATGTCTGGTGTCGATGTTCATCAGCTCCATCAGTCGACTTCCCAACACATGTCTGGTGTCGATGTTCACCAGCTCCACAGAGAATGCTCCTGCTGAAGACTCACGATCAAGGACAGCCGTAAGCCTCTCGTGGAAGACATCAGTCCCACGCCTCAGGACTTCTGCACACGGGTCCTTGGACGTCAGATCTCGTGTTGTGTCAAGTTGGATCGAAGCATCTTTGCCTTTTTAACTTCACTTGCAACGGTGTGTTGGATTAAAATACGAATGACATCAACGACCTGCCCCCTCGTGTTAAATTGTCGCCCACTCTTGAAGAAGCTTTTAAGTCCCGCCTAAAAACCCACCTCTTTTCCCTCGCTTACCAGTCAGGCTGAGCTGTGTCATACCTATCTGTATGCTTTCACTGTCTGTCCATAGCCTTTATGTGCCTTGTATTTATTCTTATGTGTGCTTTTTTTTATCTATTCGTGTAATATTATATTTTATTATAATGTTATGTTCCTTGTGAAGCACTTTGGCAAACCCTCTGTTTTTAAACTGTGCTATATAAATAAAGTGGATTGGATTGAATCAATGCTTTTGTTCACAAATAAACTTGCCTTGCCTTCACTGTTTGCTTTGAGAGCAGAGTTAGTAACGACCCCTCCTGCGCCGCCAGCCTCATGCAACCTCTTGCTCTTCTTAATGCAGCCATGGACGTGTTCTTGAAGGGCGGTATCGTATTGGCTCAGCAGCATAATCATTTCCAAGAAGTTCCCATGATCCAAGGCTACAGGCTGCTCCACGACTACCACCCCGCAGCTGAGTCCACGCTTACCGATGACTTTCAGACCTCAACCACACGCTCCATAGCTGGTCTTTTCTGCCGCACTTCCTCTCGGGGGGCTGACACGCGTTTGTCTCTCAGTAGGCTGCTGGTGTCAGCTCTGCACCATCTCGATGCAGCCCGCTTCGTCCCTGCTCTTCAGCTCTCTGGTGAGCATGCTTCCAGGCCTGCAGACATGAGACACAGCGAGCTATACAGAGCGCGCGGTGATTCCCAGTAAGATAACCGTCTCCTATGTGTTTCGTCCTGGCTGTGGAATACTTTAGGAACGGCTTTCTTGGAAGATTGTTGAGGGTGGTAAGAAAAAAATGATTCAAAATCTGGGCGATTTGAGGGCGAGCAAAATAATCGACTTCCTGTCGCTCCCTGTCTGTCTCCTCAGTGTCAACAGTTCCCTGCTGGACCCTGAATCTCCACTTGTCTTTTCGACCTCCTCAGCGTCTGCTGGAATAAGAGCCAGCAGAAGGACTACACTTCTATCAATCACTATATGTAACAGTGACTTATTGAGAACATGAACATCGCTGGCTTATACTGTTGTCGTTACATGTTCTTTGGTTTTGTTCCGTGTCAGTCTGAGCCGATTGAAACAGCTTCCTCTGGACCTGTTCTGTTAGCACTGAGCTCTGCCTGCGTCTCTCCCTCAGGGCCGTCAGCCTCATCTGATAGAGTCACTGAATAAGGAGAACATGTCATCACATTAACAACTACTTTGTTCAAGAACATGTTTTCAGGAATATTGGTGTCATCATTTATGTTGTTTTCAATAACATGTCCCACTGTGGACTGTGTGCCCTGTCCCAGCCCGTTCCTTGGGGCTGGTGCTGGCCCACTGTGGACCGTGTGCCCTGTCCCAGCCCGTTCCTCTGTGCTGGTGCTGGCCCACTGTGGACTGTGTGCCCTGTCCCTGCCCGCTCCTCGGGGCTGGTGCTGACCCACTGTGGACCGTGTGCCCTGTCCCTGCCCGCTCCTCGGGGCTGGTGCTGACCCACTGTGGACCGTGTGCCCTGTCCCAGCCCGTTCCTCGGGGCTGGTGCTGGCCCACTGTGGACTGTGTGCCCTGTCCCAGCCCGCTCCTCGGTGCTGGTGCTGGCCCACTCTGGACTGTGTGCCCTGTCCCTGCCCGCTCCTCGGTGCTGGTGCTGGCCCACTGTGGACTGTGTGCCCTGTCCCAGCCCGCTCCTCGGTGCTGGTGCTGGCCCACTCTGGACTGTGTGCCCTGTCCCTGCCCGCTCCTCGGTGCTGGTGCTGGCCCACTGTGGACTGTGTGCCCTGTCCCTGCCCGCTCCTCGGGGCTGGTGCTGGGTTCTGCCTGTGGAGGACCGGCACTGCTATTATCTCCACCTTTGCAAAGGAAAAAGAACGAGGAGCACAACTTATTTTCAGTTGACACACGTAGTACATTATAACTGTATAATGGCCCGTTCACGTTTACTTCCCGTGGGCCAAAGCCAACGTAGGTGGTTTTGAAGGAGATCCAGTACTAAAGTTAATTATACAACACTTATTTGTATCACTTAGTTCAAGTTAGTTGACCCTGTATTTGCATGGCCTAATAACATACCTTTGTTGCAGCTATTCCCTCACAGTATGGGGTATGCAGCCCACGGTTAGCTGCAGCCCACGGTTAGCTGCAGCCCACGGTTAGCTGCAGCCCACGGTTAGCTGCAGCCCACGGTTAGCTGCAGTCTAACGGTTAGCTGCAGTCTAACGGTTAGCTGCAGCCCACAGTTAGCTGCAGCCCACGGTTAGCTGCAGCCCACGGTTAGCTGCAGCCCACGGTTAGCTGCAGCCCACGGTTAGCTGCAGCCCACGGTTAGCTGCAGCCCACGGTTAGCTGCAGTCTAACGGTTAGCTGCAGTCCACGGTTAGCTGCAGCCCACGGTTATATTAGCCTATATATTTGCCTTGAGTAACATTAAGGACATGTTTGGGTTTTTTGTAGCCTCACAGTCTCAGTCACTCAGGGTCTGCCACTAACATGACACTGGACGGAGAAACTGTTTTGTTGACAGTCAGTCGATGTGCGCATCAGGCTACACTATAGAAAGAAATGTTGCTCATAATGTTGGCTAACTTACATTTCGCTGCCTCTTCCTCGCAGGCTTTTTTCTCTTCTCCCTTTCGCTCTCTGCACCACCCTTCCTCCTTTTTTCCGCAGGATGGGGGTCCATCCTTCCACAATAATTAAGCTTGCCACCGGCGTCAGTTCAGTCGGTCCAGTCCACACTAACGGAGCCGACACACGGCAGCGTGCGTTGCCGCTTGGCGGTGGGCGTGTCTTGAGCTTGGGGAGTCAACGCGAGCAGCGCGACCAACAACCAACCACATGAATGTCCCGCCCCGGATACACAAAGCAAAGCATTCATGCCACATCCATGCTGGCTAAATACTGTCTGCTTGCTAGCTGTCCATTCAAACGAAGTACACTGGATATAAACTCCCCAAGCAGGCGAAAACCTACCAGTTTCCCCCACTGCCTCTGCCCCCTCCCCCCATGCCCCACTGTCTCTGCCCCTCCCCCCACTGTCTCTGCCCCCTCCCCCCATGCCCCACTGTCTCTGCCCCTCCCCCCACTGCCTCTGCCCCCTCCCCCCATGCCCCACTGTCTCTGCCCCTCCCCCACTGCCTCTGCCCCCCTCCCCCCATGCCCCACTGTCTCTGCCCCTCCCCCCACTGTCTCTGCCCCCTCCCCCCATGCCCCACTGTCTCTGCCACCTCCCCCCATGCCCCACTGCCTCTGCCCCCTCCCCCCATGCCCCACTGCCTCTGCCCCCTCCCCCCCACTGTCTCTGCCCCCTCCCCCCATGCCCCACTGCCTCTGCCCCCTCCCCCCATGCCCCACTGTCTCTGCCCCCTCCCCCCATGCCCCACTGTCTCTGCCACCCCCCCCATGCCTGGCTCCTCCGGTTTGTACCCCTGTACGTAAAGAGGGACTGGTCATAGAGTACCGGGTGATTCCCTACCGCCACGATCATGTTCTCCTCCTTCTGTTGACATATGGGAAATAACTGCGGTCTGGCTCTCCCAACATACACCCGGTTTGATTGGCTACTGCTTGTACTGTCAGATTTGCATACGCGGGATTTGATTGGCTGACGCCTCCGTCGAGGCGGCAAAAGTAGAACATTGCTCTACTTTTGCAGCGAGCACCTCGAGAGAAGCTACGCTTTGCTCCCACAATGCAGTTCGGAGAATCGTGATGTCACCCCATTCAAAGTGAATGGGCAGAAGCGTTGAAGCGGCAACGCACGCCGCCGTGTGTAGGGGCCGTAATGAGAAACGTCACATCTTCATTATTCTCCTGAAATGTAAATGTGCCCAATCGCTAGTCTGACAGGTTCTCACTGCGCCTCATACCGGTGCAGCTTTATTTTGGACACCTGCCGGCCGCATCCATGGATTTGACCTGCAGTCACTGCATCTGGACTGCATTAAACACGTATTATTTTAGTCTTGTGTGTTTATTACAGGCCATGTCAGCGAGGGCTGCACGATTTTTCTGACAAATATCGCGATTCGAATTGCGATATTTGTTTTGAAGCGACCCAACGGAAGTTTATTGTAAAATGAGGCCATAACTCCGGCTAGGAAGGTCGTATCAACGTGCTCCCGTCTCTGGCACCCCGCAGCCCGAGCTACGAGTGAAAAAACGAAGCATCCATGAATGAATGGTTGCTTTAAAGTCGAGCTTCAGTTTCAGATTCACCCTGTGATAGAAACACGTGATGGAGCATTACTGACCTGACCCAGATGGTTCACCAAAGCATCTGAAGCTCCATTGGAAGCCATCTGGAAAGGGCAGATGATTGGATCAATCTGTCTATCACCTTCTATCATGGGCTACTTCTGATTGATTAGCAATGTCTGGTACATGTGGAGCACAGCACTTCTGATTGGTGTGGATGACTGACACACAAGAAGAAAAATTCCTCAGACGAGCAGGCCACTTAACAGGCCGGGACATCGGGAAACCTCCCGGTCCTCCCGATGGCCAGTCCGGGCCTGGTGATATAAACAAACAACACATAGCGTGCGTTCCACGCCCCCTCTCCAGCGAGGAGCTCACGGGGCTTTTCCGAACCTGTCGAGAGCTGGAGTTAATAGTTTGTTTGGGTCCCTCACTTCCGTTTCGCTTCTCATGCACTGATTCGCCAGCTGAACAGCCAATCAGAGTGATTTCTTTGGCCGACTGCCTTTGGCCGAAAAGGTGTCGGCCCGGCTGAAAAGAACCAACGGTGCGGGACACACTAATCTGAGTAGGCCGTGTCGACGCTCATCGTCGGCCTGACGCCCAACGACGCCGATAATCGGCCTGGTGTATCTGTGCCTTTACTCGTGTTTCTGTCTGAACCAATCACCGTATTGGAGTCAAGCTGGAACCAATCAGCGTCTGGAAGTCAAGCTGGAACCAATCAGCGTCTGGGAGTCAAGCTGGAACCAATCAGCGTCTGGGAGTTAAGCTGGAACCAATCAGCATCTGGGAATCAAGCTGGAACCAATCATTGTCTGGGAGTCAAGCTGGAACCAATCAGCGTCTGGGAGTCAAGCTGGAACCAATCAGCATCTGGGAATCAAGCTGGAACCAATCATTGTTTGGGAGTCAAGCTGGAACCAATCAGCGTCTGGGAGTCAAGCTGGAACCAATCAGTGTCTGGGAGTCAAGCTGGAACCAATCAGCGTCTGGGAGTCAAGCTGGAACCAATCAGCGTCTGGGAGTCAAGCTGGAACCAATCAGCGTCTGGGAGTCAAGCTGGAACCAATCAGCGTCTGGGAGTCAAGCTGGAACCAATCAGTGTCTGGGAGTCAAGCTGGAACCAATCAGTGTCTGGGAGTCAAGCTGGAACCAATCAGCGTCTGGGAGTCAAGCTGGAACCAATCAGCGTCTGGGAGTCAAGCTGGAACCAATCACCGTCTGGGAGTCAAGCTGGAACCAATCACCGTCTGGGAGTCAAGCTGGAACCAATCAGCGTCTGGGAGTCAAGCTGGAACCAATCACCGTCTGGTAGTCAAGCTGGAACCAATCAGCATCTGGTAGTCAAGCTGGAACCAATCACCGTCTTGGAGTTAAGCTGGAACCAATCAGCGTCTGGGAGTCAAGCTGGAACCAATCACCGTCTTGGAGTTAAGCTGGAACCAATCACCGTCTGGGAGTCAAGCTGGAACCAATCAGCGCCTGGGAGTCAAGCTGGAACCAATCAGCGTCTGGGAGTCAAGCTGGAACCAATCAGCGTCTGGGAGTCAAGCTGGAACCAATCACCGTCTTGGAGTTAAGCTGGAACCAATCACCGTCTGGGAGTCAAGCTGGAACCAATCAGCGTCTGGGAGTCAAGCTGGAACCAATCACCGTCTTGGAGTTAAGCTGGAACCAATCACCGTCTGGGAGTCAAGCTGGAACCAATCAGCATCTGGTAGTCAAGCTGGAACCAATCAGTGTCTGGGAGTCAAGCTGGAACCAATCAGCGTCTGGGAGTCAAGCTGGAACCAATCACCGTCTTGGAGTTAAGCTGGAACCAATCAGCGTCTGGGAGTCAAGCTGGAACCAATCAGTGTCTGGGAGTCAAGCTGGAACCAATCAGCGTCTGGGAGTCAAGCTGGAACCAATCAGCGTCTGGGAGTCAAGCTGGAACCAATCAGTGTCTGGGAGTCAAGCTGGAACCAATCAGCGTCTGGGAGTCAAGCTGGAACCAATCAGTGTCTGGGAGTCAAGCTGGAACCAATCAGTGTCTGGGAGTCAAGCTGGAACCAATCAGCGTCTGGGAGTCAAGCTGGAACCAATCAGCGTCTGGGAGTCAAGCTGGAACCAATCACCGTCTGGGAGTCAAGCTGGAACCAATCACCGTCTGGGAGTCAAGCTGGAACCAATCAGCGTCTGGGAGTCAAGCTGGAACCAATCACCGTCTGGTAGTCAAGCTGGAACCAATCAGCATCTGGTAGTCAAGCTGGAACCAATCACCGTCTTGGAGTTAAGCTGGAACCAATCAGCGTCTGGGAGTCAAGCTGGAACCAATCACCGTCTTGGAGTTAAGCTGGAACCAATCACCGTCTGGGAGTCAAGCTGGAACCAATCAGCGCCTGGGAGTCAAGCTGGAACCAATCAGCGTCTGGGAGTCAAGCTGGAACCAATCAGCGTCTGGGAGTCAAGCTGGAACCAATCACCGTCTTGGAGTTAAGCTGGAACCAATCACCGTCTGGGAGTCAAGCTGGAACCAATCAGCGTCTGGGAGTCAAGCTGGAACCAATCACCGTCTTGGAGTTAAGCTGGAACCAATCACCGTCTGGGAGTCAAGCTGGAACCAATCAGCATCTGGGAGTCAAGCTGGAACCAATCAGTGTCTGGGAGTCAAGCTGGAACCAATCAGCGTCTGGGAGTCAAGCTGGAACCAATCACCGTCTTGGAGTTAAGCTGGAACCAATCAGCGTCTGGGAGTCAAGCTGGAACCAATCACCGTCTGGGAGTCAAGCTGGAACCAATCAGCGTCTGGAAGTCAAGCTGGAACCAATCACCGTCTGGGAGTCAAGCTGGAACCAATCAGCGTCTGAGAGTCAAGCTGGAACCGATCACCGTCTTGGAGTTAAGCTGGAACCAATCACCGTCTGGGAGTCAAGCTGGAACCAATCAGCGTCTGGAAGTCAAGCTGGAACCAATCACCGTCTGGGAGTCAAGCTGGAACCAATCAGCGTCTGGGAGTCAAGCTGGAACCAATCACCGTCTGGGAGTCAAGCTGGAACCAATCAGTGTCTGGGAGTCAAGCTGGAACCAATCAGCGTCTGGGAGTCAAGCTGGAACCAATCAGTGTCTGGGAGTCAAGCTGGAACCAATCAGTGTCTGGGAGTCAAGCTGGAACCAATCAGCGTCTGGGAGTCAAGCTGGAACCAATCAGCGTCTGGGAGTCAAGCTGGAACCAATCACCGTCTGGGAGTCAAGCTGGAACCAATCACCGTCTGGGAGTCAAGCTGGAACCAATCAGCGTCTGGGAGTCAAGCTGGAACCAATCACCGTCTGGTAGTCAAGCTGGAACCAATCAGCATCTGGTAGTCAAGCTGGAACCAATCACCGTCTTGGAGTTAAGCTGGAACCAATCACCGTCTTGGAGTTAAGCTGGAACCAATCACCGTCTGGGAGTCAAGCTGGAACCAATCAGCGCCTGGGAGTCAAGCTGGAACCAATCACCGTCTTGGAGTTAAGCTGGAACCAATCACCGTCTGGGAGTCAAGCTGGAACCAATCAGCGCCTGGGAGTCAAGCTGGAACCAATCAGCGTCTGGGAGTCAAGCTGGAACCAATCAGCGTCTGGGAGTCAAGCTGGAACCAATCACCGTCTTGGAGTTAAGCTGGAACCAATCACCGTCTGGGAGTCAAGCTGGAACCAATCAGCGCCTGGGAGTCAAGCTGGAACCAATCAGCGTCTGGGAGTCAAGCTGGAACCAATCAGCGTCTGGGAGTCAAGCTGGAACCAATCACCGTCTTGGAGTTAAGCTGGAACCAATCAGCATCTGGGAGTCAAGCTGGAACCAATCAGCGTCTGGGAGTCAAGCTGGAACCAATTACCGTCTTGGAGTTAAGCTGGAACCAATCACCGTCTGGGAGTCAAGCTGGAACCAATCAGCGCCTGGGAGTCAAGCTGGAACCAATCAGCGTCTGGGAGTCAAGCTGGAACCAATCAGCGTCTGGGAGTCAAGCTGGAACCAATCACCGTCTTGGAGTTAAGCTGGAACCAATCACCGTCTGGGAGTCAAGCTGGAACCAATCAGCGCCTGGGAGTCAAGCTGGAACCAATCAGCGTCTGGGAGTCAAGCTGGAACCAATCAGCGTCTGGGAGTCAAGCTGGAACCAATCACCGTCTTGGAGTTAAGCTGGAACCAATCAGCATCTGGGAGTCAAGCTGGAACCAATCAGCGTCTGGGAGTCAAGCTGGAACCAATCACCGTCTTGGAGTTAAGCTGGAACCAATCAGCGTCTGGGAGTCAAGCTGGAACCAATCACCGTCTGGGAGTCAAGCTGGAACCAATCAGCGTCTGGAAGTCAAGCTGGAACCAATCACCGTCTGGGAGTCAAGCTGGAACCAATCAGCGTCTGAGAGTCAAGCTGGAACCGATCACCGTCTTGGAGTTAAGCTGGAACCAATCAGCGTCTGGGAGTCAAGCTGGAACCAATCACCGTCTGGGAGTCAAGCTGGAACCAATCAGCGTCTGGAAGTCAAGCTGGAACCAATCACCGTCTGGGAGTCAAGCTGGAACCAATCAGCGTCTGAGAGTCAAGCTGGAACCGATCACCGTCTTGGAGTCAAGCTGGAACCGATCAGCATCTGGGAGTCAAGCTGGAACCAATCATTGTCTGGGAGTCAAGCTGGAACCAATCAGCGTCTGGAAGTCAAGCTGGAACCAATCATTGTCTGGGAGTCAAGCTGGAACCAATCAGAGTCTGGGAGTCAAGCTGGAACCAATCACCGTCTGGGAGTCAAGCTGGAACCAATCAGCGTCTGGTAGTCAAGCTGGAACCAATCAGCGTCTGGGAGTCAAGCTGGAACCAATCAGCGTCTGGGAGTCAAGCTGGAACCAATCAGCATCTGGGAGTCAAGCTGGAACCAATCAGCATCTGGGAGTCAAGCTGGAACCAATCAGCGTCTGGGAGTCAAGCTGGAACCAATCAGCGTCTGGGAGTCAAGCTGGAACCAATCAGCGTCTGGGAGTCAAGCTGGAACCAATCAGCGTCTGGGAGTCAAGCTGGAACCAACCAGCGTCTGGGAGTCAAGCTGGAACCTATCAGCGTCTGGGAGTCAAGCTGGAACCAATCAGCGTCTGGGAGTCAAGCTGGAACCTATCAGCGTCTGGGAGTCAAGCTGGAACCAATCAGCGTCTGGGAGTCAAGCTGGAACCAACCAGCATCTGGGAGTCAAGCTGGAACCAATCAGCGTCTGGAAGTCAAGCTGGAACCAATCAGCGTCTGGGAGTCAAGCTGGAACCAATCATTGTCTGGGAGTCAAGCTGGAACCAATCAGAGTCTGGGAGTCAAGCTGGAACCAATCACCGTCTGGGAGTCAAGCTGGAACCAATCAGCGTCTGGTAGTCAAGCTGGAACCAATCAGCGTCTGGGAGTCAAGCTGGAACCAATCAGCGTCTGGGAGTCAAGCTGGAACCAATCAGCATCTGGAAGTCAAGCTGGAACCAATCAGCATCTGGGAGTCAAGCTGGAACCAATCACCGTCTGGTAGTCAAGCTGGAACCAATCACCGTCTGGGAGTCAAGCTGGAACCAATCAGCGTCTGGGAGTCAAGCTGGAACCAATCAGCGTCTGGGAGTCAAGCTGGAACCAATCAGCGTCTGGGAGTCAAGCTGGAACCAACCAGCGTCTGGGAGTCAAGCTGGAACCTATCAGCGTCTGGGAGTCAAGCTGGAACCAATCAGCGTCTGGGAGTCAAGCTGGAACCTATCAGCGTCTGGGAGTCAAGCTGGAACCAATCAGCGTCTGGGAGTCAAGCTGGAACCAACCAGCATCTGGGAGTCAAGCTGGAACCAATCAGCGTCTGGGAGTCAAGCTGGAACCAATCAGCGTCTGGGAGTCAAGCTGGAACCAATCAGCGTCTGGGAGTCAAGCTGGAACCAACCAGCGTCTGGGAGTCAAGCTGGAACCAATCAGCGTCTGGGAGTCAAGCTGGAACCAATCAGCGTCTGGGAGTCAAGCTGGAACCGATCAGCATCTGGGAGTCAAGCTGGAACCAATCAGCGTCTGGGAGTCAAGCTGGAACCAATCAGTGTCTGGGAGTCAAGCTGGAACCAATCAGCGTCTGGGAGTCAAGCTGGAACCAATCAGTGTCTGGGAGTCAAGCTGGAACCAATCAGTGTCTGGGAGTCAAGCTGGAACCAATCAGCGTCTGGGAGTCAAGCTGGAACCAATCAGCGTCTGGGAGTCAAGCTGGAACCAATCACCGTCTGGGAGTCAAGCTGGAACCAATCACCGTCTGGGAGTCAAGCTGGAACCAATCAGCGTCTGGGAGTCAAGCTGGAACCAATCACCGTCTGGTAGTCAAGCTGGAACCAATCAGCATCTGGTAGTCAAGCTGGAACCAATCACCGTCTTGGAGTTAAGCTGGAACCAATCAGCGTCTGGGAGTCAAGCTGGAACCAATCACCGTCTTGGAGTTAAGCTGGAACCAATCACCGTCTGGGAGTCAAGCTGGAACCAATCAGCGCCTGGGAGTCAAGCTGGAACCAATCAGCGTCTGGGAGTCAAGCTGGAACCAACCAGCGTCTGGGAGTCAAGCTGGAACCAATCAGCATCTGGAGGTCAAGCTGGAACCAATCAGCGTCTGGGAGTCAAGCTGGAACCAATCAGCGTCTGGGAGTCAAGCTGGAACCAATCAGCGTCTGGGAGTCAAGCTGGAACCAATCAGCGTCTGGGAGTCAAGCTGGAACCGATCAGCATCTGGGAGTCAAGCTGGAACCAATCAGCGTCTGGGAGTCAAGCTGGAACCAATCAGCATCTGGGAGTCAAGCTGGAACCAATCAGCATCTGGGAGTCAAGCTGGAACCAATCACCGTCTGGGAGTCAAGCTGGAACCAATCAGCGTCTGGGAGTCAAGCTGGAACCAATCAGCATCTGGGAGTCAAGCTGGAACCAATCACCGTCTGGGAGTCAAGCTGGAACCAATCAGTGTCTGGGAGTCAAGCTGGAACCAATCACCGTCTGGGAGTCAAGCTGGAACCAATCAGCGTCTGGGAGTCAAGCTGGAACCAATCAGCGTCTGGGAGTCAAGCTGGAACCAATCAGCGTCTGGGAGTCAAGCTGGAACCAACCAGCGTCTGGGAGTCAAGCTGGAACCTATCAGCGTCTGGGAGTCAAGCTGGAACCAATCAGCGTCTGGGAGTCAAGCTGGAACCTATCAGCGTCTGGGAGTCAAGCTGGAACCAATCAGCGTCTGGGAGTCAAGCTGGAACCAACCAGCATCTGGGAGTCAAGCTGGAACCAATCAGCGTCTGGGAGTCAAGCTGGAACCAATCAGCGTCTGGGAGTCAAGCTGGAACCAATCAGCGTCTGGGAGTCAAGCTGGAACCAATCAGCGTCTGGGAGTCAAGCTGGAACCAATCAGCGTCTGGGAGTCAAGCTGGAACCAATCAGCGTCTGGGAGTCAAGCTGGAACCGATCAGCATCTGGGAGTCAAGCTGGAACCAATCAGCGTCTGGGAGTCAAGCTGGAACCAATCAGAGTCTGGGAGTCAAGCTGGAACCAATCACCGTCTGGGAGTCAAGCTGGAACCAATCAGCGTCTGGTAGTCAAGCTGGAACCAATCAGCGTCTAGGAGTCAAGCTGGAACCAATCAGCGTCTGGGAGTCAAGCTGGAACCAATCAGCATCTGGAAGTCAAGCTGGAACCAATCAGCATCTGGGAGTCAAGCTGGAACCAATCACCGTCTGGTAGTCAAGCTGGAACCAATCACCGTCTGGGAGTCAAGCTGGAACCAATCAGCGTCTGGGAGTCAAGCTGGAACCAATCAGCGTCTGGGAGTCAAGCTGGAACCAACCAGCGTCTGGGAGTCAAGCTGGAACCTATCAGCGTCTGGGAGTCAAGCTGGAACCAATCAGCGTCTGGGAGTCAAGCTGGAACCTATCAGCGTCTGGGAGTCAAGCTGGAACCAATCAGCGTCTGGGAGTCAAGCTGGAACCAACCAGCATCTGGGAGTCAAGCTGGAACCAATCAGCGTCTGGGAGTCAAGCTGGAACCAATCAGCGTCTGGGAGTCAAGCTGGAACCAATCAGCGTCTGGGAGTCAAGCTGGAACCAACCAGCGTCTGGGAGTCAAGCTGGAACCAATCAGCGTCTGGGAGTCAAGCTGGAACCAATCAGCGTCTGGGAGTCAAGCTGGAACCAACCAGCGTCTGGGAGTCAAGCTGGAACCAATCAGTGTCTGGGAGTCAAGCTGGAACCAATCACCGTATTTTTTGTAATTCACTAAATATGGTTTTCCTCTGCGTGGTGTACGAGTGACTGAGAAATGAATTAATAAAAATATAATAACAATAAATATAGTAACAATAATAATAATAATAATAAAACCATTATGATAATAAATATACAATATTAAAGTGAATCAACAGGATACAAGAGGGTAAAGAATCATCTAAAATCAGTGCTTCTCAAAGTGTGGTCCGCGGACCACTGATGGTCCGTGAGCGCCCCCTAGTGGTCCTTGAGTATATTGGTAAAATGTCACATTTGAAATAAATACATTTATTTAAGTTTTTCGCACTCTCGCGGGAATATCTCCGCAATGGAGCGAGCTTAAAGAGCCTGTGACACGGTTTCCCCCATCATCCAAACCCATCAATTTGAGTACATATCGTCCCCTTGAAAACCGTTACTGAACTGATTTGGATATTTGTACTTTGATAACCATTAATCCTTCAATGTTGACCATTTTCTGGATCTTCTCGCGGATTCTTCAAGTCCCGCCAAATGATGGGTGACGTCATTGCGGGCACAGCGCTCCAGCTGCACCGTCCAGGATCCCAGCATCTGCATGTAAACCTTTATATATATACAGTCAGATGTAAACGCACGACGGCGCACACAGCAGCAAGCTCAGACAGCGAGGACAGGTTAATGTTGAACGTGTCTGAGAGCTCATGAGGCTGAAGGATCGGTTTATGTTGTATCTGTTAGAAGTTTAGGAATGAGGTGCGTCAATATGGGCGATCATATGGTCATGTAGCCAGTGGTGGAATGGGACTAAAAATCATCCCGGGACTCTCGACCGGCCCACTTCGGTACCGCTAGTAAGCTGTCAACGGGGGGAGTGGGGGATGTCAAATACAAATATAATGTATAATGTCTGTGTCTTTGACATTAGCGCTGCTCGCCACCTGTGCCCTGTACTACGAAGCCAGTTGAACAGACCCTGGATATGTTTGAGTAACAAACAAACTAACAACAACAAACTAACAAACGAGATCTCGCTAAGCGGTCCTACGACGCTGGTTATCAACTCGGTAAATCAAGCCAGGGTTTCTCTCTCCAGCTGAGAGCGCGTTCACGTCTAAGACACGAGGGGATCTGACTTTCATTACATTTGTCTCGAGTGTTTCGTCGACATAATGTGTTAAATAATACTTCTGCATCCAGTCTGTGACACTGTGAGTGCTGCACGGCCAGATGAGGCTGGAGAAGCTGACTCAGATAAGGAAATATATGATATATTATGATATTATATGATCGATGATCTGATTGATGATGTAATATGAATGATAAGTGCGACACGTCGGCGTCTTCTCTGCATACGGCAGTTTAAACTGTATTTCCTTTATCCTGTAATATGACTTGAGAGATTTAAACTCCGCACACTGAGTCTCTTTTCTATAGACGCCGGAGGCGGGCAGCGTCAGGTAAAAGAAGTTATTTAGCCTTCTCAAACCTGAGCCTCACGCGCCGCCTATGGGGGATGTGCTGGTGACTTATCCGACCGGCCCACTTCGGTACCGGCCCATCGGGATTCGTCCCGATGGCCAGTCCGCCACTGCACCCAGCCCACGTAAACTGTCAACGGGGGGAGCCTCGCTGCGGGGAAACGGTGGACCTAGTGTCCCGATCGGAGTGGGAATAATAATAATAATCCGTGCATTTTATCCATTAATTTCCCAACATTGTGGTAAAAAACCACACGTTTAATCCACGTTGGTGTACTACAACTACAAAAAGCATCGGTTTGTTTTCTCATCAGGAAATGCAGACCGGCTCAAACAAACGATCATTTAATGTATCATATGTTCGCCGCATTGACATGAAAGCACTAATACATGTAGTTTCATCCACTTGAGTTTACAACTACAAAAATAATCGATTTGTTTTTATATCACATCCGACGGGAGGAAATTCAGCAGCTCTCACTCCCGATTTGTAATCCTAATGTAATCATCATCTTCACCACGATCATTTATGTTTATGTCGCCGAATTGACATGAAAGCACTGACAAATATGAATATACTGTAGTGACTTCATTAAAACGTTATTAACGTGCCTAAACTCAGTAATTCACCATTTCTACACATGACAACACACTTTGTCCGTGTTTGGCTCTCGAAGCGTTCCCGCATTGACGTCACTTCCGGCTTCCCCCAAAACTTCCAAATGAGTCGAAGGAATTTCCCCGCGATGTTCGAAATTATTGATATTTAACGGAACGGTATCGCACCTTCTTTTTTAAACTGACGGTTCGAGATTACCAGTAGCCCAATATTTCATTGCACAACAGTTGTTGGGATGGTGTCACCGGCTCTTTAAGTTTAACTGTTGATTGCATGGTATAGCCCAGATAAACAGCTTCATCACACATGTGGCCACTTGTTTGTACCATTTCCAGGCGATTTGTAAAGGTGTACATTTGTTAGGTGGTCCGCGAGTGTTTTTTTATTGGCTAAGTGGTCCTTGGTATGAAAAAGTTTGAGAAACACTGTCTTAAATAAATGAATAATTGGGTAAAGCTGTATGATTTATTCAGACAGTTTGGTTGCCTGAAGCTATTTAGAGAAGTAGCAAAAAAGAATAAAAGACTAATCCCATTGAATTGTACGAATTTACATCAAAATATAATATAATATACTAAATTGCTTAAGTAGTAAACAGCTAAATAAAAGATAATGTTTAACTTTGAAAACTCAATCTGGACTTTTACTTTGAAGGATGTAACCGGAAGTGTGTGTAGGCAGCATCGGTCGCTTGTTCGGCAGCCTGTTGATCAAGCCAGCCGCGGGTTGTCTCATGAAGAGCCGGGACTGTCAGAGGAACAGTCTCTCTGTGCACAACAAACAAAAGCAAACAAACAAACTGTTTACTTTGAGTGTTTATTTTGTTTCCTCTGTCCGGAAGTTGGACCGATGTGTGAGCGGAATGTTAGCCGGAGATGAGGCGCTGCAGTCGGCGTTGAGCTGCGTGTCGACCCGCTCGGTCCCCGCCGGTGCTTTATTCATCATCCAGCTCTGAGGCGAATACTGAGGTGAGTTCACACGCACACGCACACACACACGCGCTCACGCACACGCGCACACTGGCACTCAGGTGTAAAACAAAATACACTAAAAATATATTTGTGAACGTTTCAAAGACGAAAATAAAGAAAAATAGACTGAAAATAAATAAATAATCCGTGTATTTGGAGCCAAACTGCTAAACTCTATTTTCTTTGTAATCACATGATATAAAGCTTCCTCAGATGGAGAAAAGAAAAGCTACAAAAGGCACTACACCTTTTACAGTCCTTGCACGTAGTTTAATGATTGTAGGTGTGTTTAGAGATAGGTTGTAGTGTTGTTTATGAAGTATGAAGACTCGCGTGTGGGCTGTAGATCGTCCTGAACGCGGTCAGATCCTTTCGGGCTGTTTCTCCTCTCGGGCGCGCAGAGCTGCCCTCAGTCATTTCAGACAGCTGTCTGGGTTTTTCTAGTTATACCAGTTCTTCTGCAGACCCTCAGGAGTCTGCAGAGTATGCTCACAGGAAGGTGAAGGCTTCTTCCGGAAGAAAGAGGGAAAGCTCTTTCAGACATTTTGGCCCAAAACACTTTCCATTGACTTCCATTGTGAAGGAGACGTCTGCAAGTCAGCGGAGCATTTTAAAACTTAATCAAATACCCAGTAAGGGATTTTAAAATGCTACCTACTGATATACACCTGGACATCAGAGAGGACTCTTTAAAGTAGAGACACTACACACTGATATACACCTGAACATCAGAGAGGACTCTTTAAAGTGGAGACACTACACACTGATATACACCTGGACATCAGAGAGGACTCTTTAAAGTAGAGACACTACACACTGATATACACCTGAACATCAGAGAGGACTCTTTAAAGTGGAGACACTACATACTGATATACACCTAAACATCAGAGAGGACTCTTTAAAGTAGAGACACTACACACTGATATACACCTGAACATCAGCAGGAGAGGACTCTTTAAAGTAGAGACACTACATACTGATATACACCTGAACATCAGCAGGAGAGGACTCTTTAAAGTAGAGACACTACGTACTGATATACACCTGAACATCAGCAGGAGAGGACTCTTTAAAGTAGAGACACTACGTACTGATATACACCTGAACATCAGCAGGAGAGGACTCTTTAAAGTAGAGACACTACATACTGATATACACCTGGACATCAGCAGGAGAGGACTCTTTAAAGTAGAGACACTACATACTGATATACACCTGAACATCAGCAGGAGAGGACTCTTTAAAGTAGAGATACTACGTACTGATATACACCTGAACATCAGCAGGAGAGGACTCTTTAAAGTAGAGACACTACATACTGATATACACCTGAACATCAGCAGGAGAGGACTCTTTAAAGTAGAGACACTACATACTGATATACACCTGAACATCAGCAGGAGAGGACTCTTTAAAGTAGAGACACTACATACTGATATACACCTGAACATCAGCAGGAGAGGACTCTTTAAAGTAGAGACACTACATACTGATATACACCTGAACATCAGCAGGAGAGGACTCTTTAAAGTAGAGACACTACATACTGATATACACCTGAACATCAGCAGGAGAGGACTCTTTAAAGTAGAGACGCTACATACTGATATACACCTGAACATCAGCAGGAGAGGACTCTTTAAAGTGGAGACACTACATACTGATATACACCTGAACATCAGCAGGAGAGGACTCTTTAAAGTAGAGACACTACATACTGATATACACCTGAACATCAGCAGGAGAGGACTCTTTAAAGTACAGACACTACACACTGATATACACCTGAACATCAGCAGGAGAGGACTCTTTAAAGTAGAGACACTACATACTGATATACACCTGAACATCAGCAGGAGAGGACTCTTTAAGAGTAGAGACACTACATACTGATATACACCTGAACATCAGCAGGAGAGGACTCTTTAAAGTAGAGACACTACATACTGATATACACCTGAACATCAGCAGGAGAGGACTCTTTAAAGTAGAGACACTACATACTGATATACACCTGAACACCAGCAGGAGAGGACTCTTTAAAGTAGAGACACTACATACTGATATACACCTGAACACCAGCAGGAGAGGACTCTTTAAAGTAGAGACACTACATACTGATATACATGAACATCAGCAGGAGAGGACTCTTTAAAGTAGAGACACTACATACTGATATACACCTGAACATCAGCAGGAGAGAACTCTTTAAAATAGAGACATGACATACTCAGGCAGGTTCCCGCCGTCCTCAAGATAGCAGCTGTCACCCCCATCATCAAAAAACCTGGTCTGGACCCCGAGGACCCCAGCAACTTCCGGCCGATCTCCAACCTTCCTTTTCTTAGCAAGATCATGGAAAGAGCAGTTGCTGCCCAGCTCCACCATCATATGTCCGACCATGAGCTCTACGAACCCTTCCAATCAGGCTTCAGATCCAACCACAGCACAGAGACGGCCCTTATTAAAATAACCAATGACCTCCTCATAGCCGCCGATTCAGGCCTCGTCAGCATCCTCATCCTCCTGGACATCTCCGCCGCATTCGACACAGTCTCCCACACTATCCTACTCAACCACCTATCCGTCTACCTTGGCCTCTCTGGTACAGCCCTCTCCTGGTTCCATTCCTACCTCTCCAACAGGCAACAGTTTGTGACCATCGGAAAATCCAGCTCTCCCCCAGCCCCTGTGAACCAAGGTGTGCCGCAAGGTTCAGTGCTCGGCCTCCTTCTATTCAACATCTACATGCTCCCCCTCGGTGAAATCATCCGCCGACATGGTCTCAACTTCCACTCCTATGTCGACGACACCCAACTCTACATCAGTACCAATCCATCATCCCAGCTACCCCCACTGTCACTTGTCAACTGCCTCCGCGACATCCAAGCCTGGATGTCAAAAAATCTACTTAAACTCAACAATAAGAAAACAGAGCTCATGGTTGTGGCCCCAAAAACACTGCTCCGGAAGGTTGGAGATCTGCTCCTCACCGTCGATTGGCGGCTCCATCCACCCTTCCCCTGAGGCTCGCAGCCCTGGGCGTCACTCTGGACTCGAGGCTCACCTTCAACTCCCACATCAGGTCTACCGTCAAAACTGCCTTTCTTTCACCTACGAAACATCTCCAGACTCCGGCCCTCTCTCCCGACCCCGTTGCAGAAACATTGATGCACACCTTCATCTCTCTCGTCTGGACTACTGCAATGGAGTTCTGTTCGGGGTCACCAGCCAAAGCCCTGGACAGGCTCCAGTACGTCCAGGGCTTTGCAGCAGGCTCCTCACCCACACTAAGCCCTGGCAACACATCACCCCCCCCCTCCACCTTCACTGGCTCCCGGTCAACTCATGCATCCAGTACAAACTCTCCTGCTAACCTACACATCTCTCCACTCCCTAGCCCCTCCATACGTCTCTGACCTCCTTCAGCCCTTCACCCCCTCTCGTCACCTTGTCCTCTGACAAAGGGCTGCTCTCCATCCAGCGCTCCAAGCTGAAAACATTTGGCAACAGAGCCTTCAGTGTCGCAGCCCCCGCCCTCTGGAATCCTCTGCCCTCTGCAATCAGGAATGCAGACACTCTGGACACCTTCAAAGAACACCTCAAACACCATCTGTCCACTCAGGCCTTTGGCCTCCACTAACACAGTCACTGACTTCCTGCTGTTGCTCTGTGTGATTATTATTACCTTTTTGTTTTGTTACTTCCATTGTAACGCCGTCCTTGGGTTTCCTTGAAAGGCGCTATTTAAATTGAAATTATTATTATTATTATTATTATACTGATATACACCTGAACATCAGCTGGAGAGGACTCTTTAAAGTAGAGACACTACATACTGATATACACCTGAACATCAGCAGGAGAGGACTCTTTAAAGTAGAGACACTACATACTGATATACACCTGAACATCAGCAGGAGAGGACTCTTTAAAGTAGAGACACTACATACTGATATACACCTGAACATCAGCAGGAGAGGACTCTTTAAAGTAGAGACACTACATACTGATATACTCCTGAACATCAGCAGGAGAGGACTCTTTAAAGTAGAGACACTACATACTGATATACACCTGAACACCAGCAGGAGAGGACTCTTTAAAGTAGAGACACTATATACTGATATACACCTGAACACCAGCAGGAGAGGACTCTTTAAAGTAGAGACACTAATATACTGATATACACCTGAACATCAGCAGGAGAGGACTCTTTAAAGTAGAGACACTACATACTGATATACACCTGACATCAGCAGGAGAGGACTCTTTAAAGTAGAGACACTACATACTGATATACACCTGAACACCAGCAGGAGAGGACTCTTTAAGTAGAGACACTACATACTGATATACACCTGAACACCAGCAGGAGAGGACTCTTTAAAGTAGAGACACTACATACTGATATACACCTGAACATCAGCAGGAGAGGACTCTTTAAAGTAGAGACACTACATACTGATATACACCTGAACATCAGCAGGAGAGGACTCTTTAACGTAGACACTACATACTGATATACTCCTGAACATCAGGCAGGAGAGGACTCTTTAAAGTAGAGACACTACATACTGATATACACCTGAACACCAGCAGGAGAGGACTCTTTAAAGTAGAGACACTATATACTGATATACACCTGCAACATCAGCAGGAGAGGACTCTTTAAAGTAGAGGACACTACATACTGATATACACCTGAACATCAGCAGGAGAGGACTCTTTAAAGTAGAGACACTACATACTGATATACACCCTGAACATCAGCAGGAGAGGACTCTTTAAAGTAGAGACACTACATACTGATATACACCTGAACATCAGCAGGGAGGACTCTTTAAACGTAGAGACACTACATACTGATACCTGAACATCAGCAGGAGAGGACTCTTTAAAGTAGAGACACTACATACTGATATACACCTGAACATCAGCAGGAGAGGACTCTTTAAAGTAGAGACACTATATACTGATATACACCTGAACATCAGCAGGAGAGGACTCTTTAAAGTAGAGACACTACATACTGATATACACTGAACATCAGCAGGAGAGGACTTTAAAGTAGAGACACTACATACTGATATACACTGAACACCAGCAGGAGAGGACTCTTTAAAGTAGAGACACTACATACTGATATACACCTGAACACCAGCAGGAGAGGACTCTTTAAAGTAGAGACACTACATACTGATATACACCTGAACATCAGCAGGAGAGGACTCTTTAAAGTAGAGACACTACATACTGATATACACCTGAACATCAGCAGGAGAGGACTCTTTAAAGTAGAGACACTGCATACTGATATACACCTGAACATCAGCAGGAGAGGACTCTTTAAAGTAGAGACACTACATACTGATATACACCTGAACATCAGCAGGAGAGGACTCTTTTAAGCTAGAGACACTACATACTGATATACACCTGAACCCAGCAGGAGAGGACTCTTTAACGTAGAGACACTACATACTGATATACACCCTGAAACACAGCAGGAGAGGACTCTTTAAAGTAGAGACACTACATACTGATATACACCTGAACATCAGCAGGAGAGGACTCTTTAATGTAGAGACACTACATACTGATATTACACCTGAACATCAGCAGGAGAGGACTCTTTAAAGTAGAGACACTACATACTGATATACACCTGAACATCAGCAGGAGAGGACTCTTTAAAGTAGATACACTACATACTGATATACACCTGAACATCAGCAGGAGGAGAGGACTCTTTAAAGTAGAGACACTACATACTGATATACACCTGAACCCTCAGCAGGAGAGGACCTCTTTAAAGTAGAGACCACTACATACTGATATACACCTGAACATCAGCAGGAGAGGACTCTTTAAAGTAGAGACACTACATACTGATATACACCTGAACACCAGCAGGAGAGGACTCTTTAAAGTAGAGACACTACATACTGATATACACCTGAACATCAGCAGGAGAGGACTCTTTAAAGTAGAGACACTACATACTGATATACACCTGAACATCAGCAAGGAGAGGACTCTTTAAAGTAGAGACACTACATACTGATATACACCTGAACATCAGCAGGAGAGGACTCTTTAAAGGTAGAGACACTACATACTGATATACACCTGAACATCAGCAGGAGAGGACTCTTAAAGTAGAGACACTACACACTGATATACACCTGAACATCAGCAGGAGAGGACTCTTTAAAGTAGAGACACTACATACTGATATACACCTGAACATCAGCAGGAGAGGACTCTTTAAAGTAGAGACATACATACTGATATACACCTGAACATCAGCAGGAGAGGACTCTTTAAAGTAGAGACACTACATACTGATATACACCTGAACATCAGCAGGAGAGGACTCTTTAAAGTAGAGACACTACATACTGATATACACCTGAACATCAGCAGGAGAGGACTCTTTAAAGTAGAGACACTACATACTGATATACACCTGAACATCAGCAGGAGAGGACTCTTTAAAGTAGAGACACTACATACTGATATACACCTGAACATCAGCAGGAGAGGACTCTTTAAAGTAGAGACACTACATACTGATATACACCTGAACATCAGCAGGAGAGGACTCTTTTAAAGTAGAGACACTACTACACGCTGATATACACCTGAATATCAGCAGGAGAGGACTCTTTAAAGTAGAGACACTACATACTGATATACACCTGAACATCAGCAGGAGAGGACTCTTTAAAGTAGAGACACTACATACTGATATACACCTGAACATCAGCAGGAGAGGACTCTTTAAAGTAGAGACACTACATACTGATATACACCTGAACATCAGCAGGAGAGGACTCTTTAAAGTAGAGACACTACATACTGATATACACCTGAACATCAGCAGGAGAGGACTCTTTAAAGTAGAGACACTACATACTGATATACACCTGAACACCAGCAGGAGAGGACTCTTTAAAGTAGAGACACTACATACTGATATACACCTGAACATCAGCAGGTGAGGACTCTTTAAAGTAGAGACACTACATACTGATATACACCTGAACATCAGCAGGAGAGGACTCTTTAAAGTAGAGGACACTACATACTGATATACACCTGAACATCAGCTGGAGAGGACTCTTTAAAGTAGAGACACTACATACTGATATACACCTGAACATCAGCAGGAGATGACTCTTTAAAGTAGAGACACTACATACTGATATACACCTGAACATCAGCAGGTGAGGACTCTTTAAAGTAGAGACACTACATACTGATATACACCTGAACATCAGCAGGAGAGGACTCTTTAAAGTAGAGACACTACATACTGATATACACCTGAACATCAGCTGGAGAGGACTCTTTTAAAGTAGAGACTACATACTGATATACACCTGAACATCAGCAGGAGAGGACTCTTTAAAGTAGAGACACTACATACTGATATACACCTGAACATCAGCAGGAGAGGACTCTTTAAAGTAGAGACACTACATACTGATATACACCTGAACATCAGCTGGAGAGGACTCTTTAAAGTAGAGACTACATACTGATATACACCTGAACATCAGCAGGAGAGGACTCTTTAAAGTAGAGACACTACATACTAATATGAACCTGAACATCAGCAGGAGAGGACTCTTTAAAGTAGAGACTACATACTGATATACACCTGAACATCAGAGAGGACTCTTTAAAGTAGAGACACTACATACTGATATACACCTGAACATCAGCAGGAGAGGACTCTTTAAAGTAGAGGACACTACATACTGATATACACCTGCACAATCAGAGAGGACTCTTTAAAGTAGAGACTCTACATACTGATATACACCTGCACATCAGAGAGGACTCTTTAAAGTAGAGACACTACATACTGATATACACCTGAACATCAGCAGGAGAGGACTCTTTAAAGTAGAGACACTACACACTGATATACACCTGAACATCAGCAGGAGAGGACTCTTTAAAGTAGAGACACTACATACTAATATGAACCTGAACATCAGCAGGAGAGGACTCTTTAAAGTAGAGACTACATACTGATATACACCTGAACATCAGAGAGGACTCTTTAAAGTAGAGACACTACATACTGATATACACCTGAACATCAGCAGGAGAGGACTCTTTAAAGTAGAGACACTACATACTGATATACACCTGCACATCAGAGAGGACTCTTTAAAGTAGAGACTCTACATACTGTTATACACCTGCACATCAGAGAGGACTCTTTAAAGTAGAGACACTACATACTGATATACACCTGAACATCAGCAGGAGAGGACTCTTTAAAGTAGAGACACTACACACTGATATACACCTGAACATCAGCAGGAGAGGACTCTTTAAAGTAGAGACACTACATACTAATATGAACCTGAACATCAGCAAGAGAGGACTCTTTAAAGTAGAGACTACATACTGATATACACCTGAACATCAGAGAGGACTCTTTAAAGTAGAGACACTACATACTGATATACACCTGAACATCAGCAGGAGAGGACTCTTTAAAGTAGAGACACTACATACTGATATACACCTGCACATCAGAGAGGACTCTTGAAAGGAGAGACTCTACATACTGTTATACACCTGCACATCAGAGAGGACTCTTTAAAGTAGAGACACTACATACTGATATACACCTGAACATCAGCAGGAGAGGACTCTTTAAAGTAGAGACACTACATACTAATATGAACCTGAACATCAGCAGGAGAGGACTCTTTAAAGTAGAGACTACATACTGATATACACCTGAACATCAGAGAGGACTCTTTAAAGTAGAGACACTACATACTGATATACACCTGAACATCAGCAGGAGAGGACTCTTTAAAGTAGAGACACTACATACTGATATACACCTGAACATCAGCAGGAGAGGACTCTTTAAAGTAGAGACACTACATACTAATATGAACCTGAACATCAGCAGGAGAGGACTCTTTAAAGTAGAGACTACATACTGATATACACCTGAACATCAGAGAGGACTCTTTAAAGTAGAGACACTACATACTGATATACACCTGAACATCAGCAGGAGAGGACTCTTTAAAGTAGAGACACTACATACTGATATACACCTGCACATCAGAGAGGACTCTTTAAAGTAGAGACTCTACATACTTATATACACCTGAACATCAGCAGGAGAGGACTCTTTAAAGTAGAGACACTACATACTGATATACACCTGAACATCAGCAGGAGAGGACTCTTTAAAGTAGAGACACTACACACTGATATACACCTGAACATCAGCAGGAGAGGACTCTTTAAAGTAGAGACACTACACACTGATATAAACCTGAACATCATCAGGAGAGGACTCTTTAAAGTCCAGACGCTAAAGCAGGGGTGTCAAACTCAAGGCCCGGGGGCCACATCCGGCCCGCGACTTCATTTTATGTGGCCCCGCAAGAGCTTGCAAATACGTTTATTATACGATTTAAATGCCGCTTTACAGAATCAGGTTGCCCATAAACTACATGTCCCACAATGCATCTCGTTTTGTGACATGCGCACTGAAGAGACTTGCAATTATTTGCTTTCAGACAGAGTTAGTTACTAAGTCATTATCCTTTCCGATAATAATCCAATTCAGAGGCAATAATGTAATATAACACATTATTTTATATATATTATATGTATGTATATTTATATAGTTACAACCGGCCCTTTGAGAGCAACCTTGATGCTGATGTGGCCCGCCATGACATTGAGTTTGACCTCCCTGACCTAAAGGAACCTGAAGACGATCACATTCTGTAAGATGTGGACACAGTTTGACACACAGCGATGTAACCGAGACAAATCAGACCGATTGGTCTCGATTACAACTAACTTCCTCCTGATTTCTCCGTCTGAAAAATGCCATTTAAGTGACAGAATGTTCTGGAGAGATGTTGCTTGGACTCTCCCAACAGGTCAGAGGTCACATGATGTTTCTGAGTAACCCTGACCGCAGAAATCACCAAATCAGCTCTGAACCTGAGTGCACGGTTTGTGTGTAAGTGTTAGCATGTGGCTAATCCTCCAACAGCTCCCTGTCATGGGAAAGTATTTAGAGAGGCCACGCAATTAGAACCAGAAACAGAGGGAGGGGTTTGTTCACTACTCTGAACAGTATGT
>NW_027263415.1:0-59933 GCF_902827115.2 Pseudochaenichthys georgianus
AGTGATTTACCACAGCATGTCACATTGTAACGAGAGAAGGTACAAACCCTGTGTGGACCATTTTCTTCAAATAAAATCATCCCACTCTTTTGGACTGGGATAACTTAAAATAAATCCGCGCTCTCCTCTCCTGCTTAAGGTACGACTGCACCCTGCCACACTCACACTTAGGCGGGGCTACACCTCATCACTGATACCAGAATCCTACGGGATCGCTTAAACACATTTAGCGGGTCGTCTGAATTGAAACAGCAGTTCATTGAACCTGATTCTTCAGGAGTTAATAGAGGTGAGATCTTGCTGACCCCAGTGGATCCGAACCGGGCTGTAAACTTACACAGACTCAATAGCTCCTGTCTGGTCAATTAGTAGGTCTGATTAATAGCCAGAATAATGAATACAGGCGTAATGCCTTTCACATACAATGTGTTGAAAGCTGAAACGCTAGCTAATACACACATGAGTCACTATGTACAAAGGAGTCCAATTGAAGCGTTACAGACGGGCCATGGCAGACCATATATAACACACTACAGGAAGGGAGTCCCCTTTAACTACAACCTTTGTCAGCTTTAAAAACACAATCAAAATAAGAAGTGGGTCAAACAGGATGTGTTGTGAATAATCTTTATTAGAAAAACATCATGTGGAACCTCTCAGACATCCTGTGAGGAGATGGACCTGTGCAGACTGAGCATACACACACACACACACACACACACACACACACACACACACACACACACACACACACACACACACACACACACACACACACACACACACACACACACACACACACACACACACACACACACACACACACACACACACACACACACACACACACACACACACACACACACACACTCCTTTGGTCAGATAAATAAATGAGAGTGGGGGGTGCTGTTGGGCTCGTCTCCTCCCCCCCTGGGCCTGAGAGAGGCTGCAGAGTGCTGAACAAGGCAAAGTGGTGCTTGCCACTCGGAGTGGGGGGGTGGGGGGGCTTCTCACTGATGGCCACAAGTGTCTCTCTAACTGTGGCATAGGAACTGTGTGCTGATTGGCTGCTGCAGGGACTGTAGTCTGACAATTATCAGAGACGTTTAGTTCTGGTTAACTGTGAGTGTGTGTGTGTGTGTGTGTGTGTGTGTGTGTGTGTGTGTGTGTGTGTGTGTGTGTGTGTGTGTGTGTGTGTGTGTGTGTGTGTGTGTGTGTGTGTGTGTGTGTGTGTGTGTGTGTGTGGAAGCACTTGTTGCTGTCAGTGTGACCTCATGCAGAGGGAGAGGGGGTGTCGGGGTCCGGCTCGTAGTGGTATGTGTCCTTAGAGAAGCTGCTGCCCTGCTGCTGGCTGTGGGGGTCCTGAGCCTGCTGGTGGGGGCCCTCGCAGCCTTGTGCGGGCTGAGGGCTGTTGTCTTGTCCCAGCCCCAGCTGATGGGGGTCGGGCGGGGGCAGAGTGTCCAGCTCGTCCACCTGGGGCCCCGGGGGGTCCTGGGGGATGTCTGCGGCGGCGGCTGCCAGGTTGCTGGACGACTTGGACTTGACGCACTGGAAGTCCACGTGGCGGCTCTTGCCCTCCTCCTTCTCCCAGGACATGCGGATGAAGGGCCGTTGGACGTAGTTGTAGATGACCTCTGGACGACCTCCGGGACGCCGCTTCACCTTCTCTTTGTAGGTCGGGTAACCTGCAGGAAACAGACAAAGGAACGTGGCTCAGAATAACATTCAAAGAAAGAAACTTTTTGTAATTCTGCGCTCATAACAAGCAAACGTTTGTAGATGGTTTGTAGTTTTTAGGAAATACCCTTTTGCTGACTGTTGGGTTAGATGAGACAAATGATACCCTCTCATGTCAGTACAGTGAACATGAACCTGAAGCCATGTGTGGGCTTAGCAAGACAATTCAAAATGTGTTTTTCTTTCTGTTTGTTACTTTTTACATCTGACTCGATACACTCTGCTATGAACACATCTTATTTATTGTATGTTTTGTAAGTATTTCTGATCATTGTCCAGATGATTAGAAATGTCCGGCAGTGGACTAGCACTTGGAGAGGTCCCAGATCACCTCCTGGGCCCTGCCGTGGTGCCCTTGAGCAAGGCTCCTCGTTGCTGCAATATAAACACTTTTTATTTATTTGTTTATGTCTCAGAACTTATTTTTTGAATGTCGCAATACTTTACGATACCATTTATGTCAGTTAGTTTTGCTTCAATTGCTGCATCTCATTTGTTAGCCTTGGTTGTGTACTTAGATGGCTTTATTTTGTATTTTATTACCAATGTGTGCTTTTCTTTTTGACCTGCTATGCCACTTTTGCTGTAACACTTAATACATGCATTTCCCTGCTGTAGGACTAATGAAGGAATTATGATTCTGATATATGCTTTGTTTAAAACATAACACAAGTGTTAAAACTACTCAAATGAGTTTTAAAGGACATATATATGTGGGGCATTTTGAACCCTTCAGAAGGTGGCACATACAATCTGTAAAACAGAAAACTGTTCATTGTTAGCATTCAGCTGGGGCTTGGATTGCCATTAAACATGTTTGAAGAGAGTATTTTGTGTTTTTGTGGAAACTCCTGCCTCGGGTTCAGCCATTAAAGGTCCCATGTCATGGCCATTTCTACTGATCACAATTCCATTGTTGAGGTCTACTAGAATAGATTTATACTGTGCAATGTTCCAAAATCACATTAGTTTCTCATACAGCGTCTCTGTAAAGCAGTGGTCGCCAACCAGTCGAGTGTGGTGCGGGTAGATCGCGGACCGTTAAAAAAAAAAGTAACAAAAGAAATAAAAATCTTTAGATGTAAACCTATCATCCACCACCCCGTTAGCAGGTGCCACTTTATTGACGTATATTTGAGACACCTCAATAATATAATACGTTAACCGTGCTTTACGTGAACCTCATCCTGACACAAGAGAGGACGGCAGGACTGCAATTTCCCGTGTTCAGTGAATGCAACAGAGGCAAGTCACCAGACCAATCAGAGAGTTGCATGGAAATACACGTGTGCTTGTGTCATTCAAGCTCGTGTCATTCAAGCTCGGCTCTGTGTGTGTGTGGCAATAGCGCATTTAGTGTGATAGAGAGACAGGGAGAGAGAGGGAGAGAGAAGGAGAGAAGGAGAGAGGGAGAGAGGGAGAGAGGGAGAGAGAGGGACCGGTGCTAGAGGGGACCATCATGTTAGCATCTGGTTAGCTAGCTGCACTAACGGACATAAGGAGCTGTTTCCACAACAAGCTGGAGGAGGGTCCTCCCCTGTCAGACTGAGGGGCTCAGGTGAGCTAAAGGACTCTCTGAGTGTTTAGAATGGTTTTGTCACAAATTATTCAAAAGAATATTTCCGCGGCACACCTTCATATGATCATTATAGTTATACAAACAATAAGAGAATAAATGAAAAACAGGTATGAAATACTATATGGCAGTAAAACAAGAATACAGTTTAAAAGGGGAGTGATTTGTAAAATATCCATAAAGAAAAAGAAAACCTGTTTACAGTTCTGTTTCATATGGGTGCTGAGCAGAGGTCGCGTTAACCGAATATTTTCCGTCTATGACGGATTTTTTTTAACAATGACAGACAAATCTGAAAGCAGTCCGTCATTTTGACGGATTAGAACAAACTCAGAACAGCGCCAAAGCTTCCCCGCAGCGAGGCTCCAGTGTTATTTTTGCTTTACGCTGTGGCGCGCTCCCGCGAGGTGCAGTGGGCAGCATGCATAACACGGCATAACACCGGCGCTAACAATTCACGAATGTGCCCCCCGTTGACAGTTCACGAGCGTGTTCCCCCCCAGCAGAGTTGTGTATAGACCGACGGGTAATAATGGATTTTGACGGACATTTTACAATCCTGGCCGTCAAAATGACGGGCAGTGAATAAGTCTAGCCCAAGCTCTGGTGCTGAGAGAGGTATCCATAGATCTCTTCATGTTGCTCTCAAAGTGCACCAGATTGATGCTTTCAACTTCAATATTTAAAAAAAACATCTTCCCGAGGGAGCATCCCCCCGGACCCCCCTAGAGGAGGTGAGGACCTAGAGGAGGTGAGGACCCCCCTAGAGGAGGTGAGGACCCCCCCAGAGGAGGTGAGGTCCTAAACGGCTTGTTGGAGCCGCAAGGTGTAGGGAAAAGAGGATTTGAAGGTTCCTCCCATGGAGTTACATGTTAAAAAAAGAGTTTAAAAAGCTGAATATTTCAAAAAGTACAACATATTTGAAAAATTTGAAAGTTGCACAGCATTCACACTAATAAGCAATATCTATAAAGATGGTACATTTAAATCATTCACTGAATTAGCCCAAGAGTACAATTTGCAACAGAAGGGGGATTTCTGGAAATACTTGCATATTAGACACTGCTTGGTGGAGAAGTATCAGCCGAATGAAACAGACAACCCATTAGTTGACTATCTTCAAAACCCACATAACCATAAGGCGTCAGTATTGTATAGTAAATCAATGTATTTAACCAGCAGCACATGTGATCATTTGAGGATAATCTGGCAGAAAGACCTTGACTGTCAGATTGACGAAGATACTTGGAAACAGATTCTGACTGATAACGGTAGATATATTAAAGAAACTAGAGGTTAATTCACTCAGTATAAAACTCTACACCGGTACTACTGGACACCATCTAGGCTTTTCAAAATAGCACTAATACATACCAACACATGCTGGAAATGCAAGAAAGAGATGGGCACATTTGTACATCTCATATGGGAATGTTCTTCAGCTGCCAGAATTATATTGAGACACTGGAAATCACCCACAATCCCAACATGTCACGAATGCAAGGCTCTGATGAGTGAAACAGCATCATATGAGGTTATGTTGGCAAGCATGAGGGGTAGCACCTGTGGTTCTAGGGAGTTGGGATTACCTGACCTCTAACTAGTAGCCTGACTCTCACAAAAGGGCCTTTGTACAATTATTCTAATCAAGCATCATTTGTTGTTATTATTTTATTTTATGATCGCTGTAGTGTCTGATTGGTAATCTTACACCTTTGTATTTTTCTGTTTTCTTTTTAACCGGGAACACTTAACTAACATGTTTTGTAGCCTGACCTTCCTCTTTCTGCATGAATGGGGACATGCAGTCCTGATCTGTAGCAGGGCGCCCCGGCTCAGTCACATTACGAGTGTGATAATACGTTGTACTTAAAGACCCAGTACCTTCTATGCCCAGCCGGATCTTCTTCAGTCCTCGGTCTTTCAGCACGGACTTGGCCACGTCTCTGTTCTCGATGTACTTGAAGAAGCGGTACAGCTTGGTGCTGTAGATGACTGTGAAGAAAAAGAGACATTCAGTACATGAACGCTCCACGTAAGGTTTGTATTGTTGTTATCAAACCGCAAATAAATGTCAATACTTTCATAGTCTTTAAATATCGTCCATTTTCCTAACCCTGTCTGTCGCTCTCGACCCATTGGTTACTGCTCATCCCTCTAATTCACTTTACGGTCTGGGCTGACCTTTGAATACAATCCCCTAGACATTGTTGGTGTTTATTTCATCAGCACAAAGGCTTTAGTTGTTTTAAGGTTTCCTTTGTCACTCCACTGACCTCTTCTGTTGTGTTCAGGTTGAAGGACCTCATGTTGTTAAAGGAAGTTGTATTTTTGTCCTTTGAAGTCTGCTAAACTTTTCTGCAGCCTCGTGCAGTGACATGTCAGTTCTTTTAATATCTTTCTTGACTTTCAACATATGTTCTGTTTTACTGAAAATGTCCCAGTTATCTTTATTTTCTGGTAACATGTCTGACAGTGGAAATAGGCAGTATAATGAAAGTTGTTGCAGCCTTCTCCGAGTGGGTGGAAGGGAACCATCTTGAGTCTGAAAGCCTTGGACAGCCTCTGAGAGGATGCATGGTTAAATAGCTGCTGAAGCTGGATACTTTAGAAGGCATTGAGTTTCCTCAGAATAAATATTTCAGAATGGAATTATGTTTAGCTGACTGATTAAATCCCTTACACGTATATCATCTTGGTCTGGGCCTTAGTAATCATTCTTGTCAAAAGTAACGTTTTTGTACAGGGCCCACTATATCAAATGTAATTATTTGTATTTATTATCAGACTTAAAATATGATTTAACTGTGTACAATTTAGAGTTTTGGTAAGCTTTATTCACACATTTCATTGTAAAAGGCTGATTTAATTATTGTTGGATTGTTTTGACACAACGCCTTACAAGTCATGTTGATCTGCAAAAAGGAATAATTAAGATTTGAAAACTTCTGCCGCATTTGCTGTAGATACCGTTCCATTACTCCTCTTTCTAGTACACATGTCCTTGTTATCATCTGTAGGGAGATCTGTGGTTCTCTCTGTGTGTGCAGCAGGCGCAGAAAGTGCTGACGCCTACAGAAGCTGCTGCTACAGAACACCTGTGGGTTCATTTGAGTATCAACAGGTCTGGGATCATCGACAGCCTCTTACTCTGAGAGTACTCCTCTCCCATCTGGGGGGGATACTCTTCGTCCCAGTCCACCACGTCGTCATCGGTCAGCACAACCACGTGACACTCCCTCTCCCCGCTCTGAGCGCTGGCCACCATCAGCGGCAGCACCATCTCCTCCAGGTAACACTCAAACTGATGCCGGGCCCCGTCGTTAGACAGCTCGTGCATCAGGGCGCCTGGGGGGGGCAGAGAGAACACAGAGGTGAGAGGAGACAGAGCACGGGGGGCTGTAGGACACTCACCTGTCCTCCAACAGCCACTAAGCCACATCAACAGTTCAACTTCCATTCTGATAAACTAAACATCACTTTTCAGAGTGACTTTTTATCTTATTTCACATCTCCTTTTTAAAGTAGTTCATATATTATATATAATTCATATATCTGTAATTCCTTTGACTGTGTATGTATGCACCATTAACCACCAGAGCAAATTATTTGTAAACCTACAAGCATTCTTGCCAACCTTGAGACCTCAGAAATTGGGAGCATTTCAAAACCACTGGGGGGGGGGGGGGGGGGGTGCTAGTGGATCGCCGGAGCTGTGAGATTAACATTAACATGCTTATTGTAGTTGGAAGTGCACAGCCTTGCAGCCTGCACAGGACTGGAGTAGTTGTCCATTCTTGTTCTGTTTTCTGTGACTATCTTCCTCACCCTCTCAGACTTTCAGTACTTCGCTACTAAAGAGAGGCGCTACCATGGAAACCAAACAATGGTGTAGCTGTATTAAAGTCCGAGTGGAAACAGTCGTGAGTAAATCTGATTTAGTTAGAAATCGGGAGAAATATGACGCCGGGAGGAAACCGGGAGAGGGCAATGCAAGGGTTAGCAAGTATGCTATCAAGACGTAAATAAATCACTACTGTTCTTTTGACTTCCTTCAAATATCGACCTGAAACTGAAATGTCCATTAAAAGCAGCCCTGACAGAAGATATGAATAATAATAATGAAATAGTTAGAATTAACATGTGTTTAAGGCAAACATGAAACTAAATCTTGTGTATGTATTTAAGACGAAAAAGCGACAAAAGATAGCACATGAGAGATGCAATATATTGTACTTACGTTTAGAATAAAGGTGGATTTCTGCACCATGAGTATAGCTATAAGCGTGCGTCCTTAAATATATTAATGTGGAACACATTCCTGACAACGGCTTCTCACTGCCCCGCTGATCCACAAGTCACACATGGGTCAACAAAATGCAGCAATGTGCCAAGAAGTGCAAGAAGAAGACAGCTTGCACGTAAACATGGATGTTTAAAATGGGTAATTTAAAGGAAAGGTTTTACGAGAGAGGAAATATATTCTACATGTTAGTGAGCCCATGTGACATTTCAATGTAAAGCAAACATAGTTCACAAACAGAAATCCACAGGGATTCTTCTGGGTTCTTCTCCTGCGAACTCAACTCCAAAGATAAAAGGAGGATCAATAGAATTATAATAGTGCTCTATTATTACTAAGATCTACTCTGTGGAGTGATGATGGCATGGCTCCAGTCCTCAGAGATCTGAGGGCTATCTCAGGAAACCTCTGGTGCTCCAGGTGATCCTTTGGAGGCAGAACTGCACCAGCTACGACCTAAGTCTTACTTTGATAGAGCTGCTGACACTTTATAAATGCAAATACTAAAAAGAGTAATAGTTCATTTACCGTTTAAGAAAAGCAGTAACTCGTGACAGAAAGCCTGTACATCCTCGTCCTGTTGGTGCAACAATACAAGCTACTTGCTGCATAACCAGCATTACACCTCAGAGCTAATCATGACCTACTTAGAGCCGCGCACACACACGCGCGCATGCACACACACGCGCGCATGCACACACACTCACGCTTACACACACACAGCATGCTCCTCCCGCACACTCAAGAGACACAAACAAGATGTGCAAACATGTCCAATTACATTACACATGCAGCATTTCAAAACAGCATATAGTAATGTGTGTGTTGTATCGGCATTAAGGAGGCAGCACTGATGCTTCTCTATTATGTAATGATGTACTGACTGTGCATTTAGCATGATCATGGAGTGCATGCTTACTTTAAGCTCCCATAAGAACTCCTGCACACATACTTAGCATCAATGACTGAATCAGTGGTCGACTAGACATGAAGTAAACCGTGATATCCACATTTTAGAATCAAAGCAAAAGCTGTTTGTATTCTACGCTATAGTTCAGCACCACAGCATACAAGCATAGGAGTGCAGCTACATCACACACACACACACACACACACACACACACACACACACACACACACACACACACACACACACACACACACACACACACACACACACACACACACACACACACACACACACACACACACACACACACACACACACACACACACACACACACACACACACACACACACACACACACACACACAGTACTCACTGAGGTCTCTGCACTTGATGGTGCTGTAGTTGAAGGCGATGCAGAGATAGTCACATGCCTCCCTCAGCTCGGGAATGGAAACGCCGTCAGGGCAGCGGATTATCCCCGATTTGTAGTAATCCTGCCATTTTTCAGCAGCGCACGCACAGACACACACAAATACATACACAGGCACAATGGCAGACAGTCATGCGCACACACGAGCGAGGGAGAAAAAACAAGACGCCATTATTGATGCTGCCTCACTCGGAGAGAGAGAGATGGATGAGGGAGGGGGGGTGGGGAGGGAGTTGTGATGTAAGTAAAGAGACGTCACAGGCGCGAGAGAGACTGAGAGGAGAAGGGGAGGGCTGAGGGTGATGAAAGCAAAGCTAACAACGTCACTCCCCCCCCCCCACCCCCTCTGTGTCACATGACACTGTCTCCCAGGAGAGGATGTGCTGTGCTGAGGATAGAGCTCACCTCTCACTTCCTGTGCTTCCCTCACTTTCTAGTCTCCATTATCCAATAACAGTCTAGCTCATAGAGTCTTTGAGCTGGCAGAATTTTGAACCCGGAAATGTTGAGAACCCCAACATTTTATGTTAGAAATATATAGTAGTAGTATGGTAGTAGTATGGCCCCTAGCACATAGAAACTGCCGGATGCTAACCTGCATATGTTGGGCAATTAGCACACGTTGTGTTAATTAGCATTAATTCCAGAGGTGGGACCAAGTCATTGTTTTGCAAGTCCGAGTCAAGTCTCAAGTCAAGTCTCAAGTATTTGCGCTCAAGTCCAAGTCAAGTCTCAAGTCTAGTCTCAAGTCAGGATGGGCAGGTTCAAGTCAAGTCCTAAACTTTGACAAAACGAGTCTTAAACAAGTCATTATGTGCTTTTCACCAAATGTAATGACATCGATCAACAGAATAATACTTAATAATCAAACCGCTCTTTATTAGTCACATTAATCATTTAATAATCCATGTTCTCTCTGCTGGTAAAGTAACGTGTTTTCTTTCTATTTTAAGAGGGATCAGTAAGGTTAGGCTACCGTGATAGTTTGATTCAGAAGGAGTTTAATATATAAGATCCCTGATGTTGAGGTGACCAGAATGTTTATTTCCACTGTGTAAAACATGTTGTAAGCAGTGATGCAAACACACGTATGGTGAAAAAAGAGAGAACTATTCGAAGCAGAAAAAAAACAGCGTAATATACCATCTGACAAAGGCCTGGGCTATAATGCTTCAATTAACTGGCTATTCTTTATAATATACTCAGATCAATAGGAGACAGAGATGTTAAGTTATAAATCAAGGGTTTTTATTATTATTTACAGCAGGGGTGGGGAACCTTTTTCCTTTCAATGTTTACAACATCCGCCGAGGGCCGTACAAATGATTGAACTCAACCTCTGCTTAAAAAACTAAAATCACAGCCCATTCATTTGGCCTTTCTTTCATGCTGTGCAAAGAAAAAGCAACCTCTTAATCCAGATATCTCACCATGACTCGCGCATGCGTGGCGTGACCACCTAAACGGAAAGATATGGACACAAGATGTGTGCAAATGTATTTAGTATCCTATCCATGTGAACATGATTTAAGTGGTGGGGGGGGGGGGACCTAACCTCCTCTAGGGGGGTCCGGGGGCATGCTCCCCCGGTTAGCATCAATCTGGTGCACTTTGAGAGCAACATGAGGAGATCTATGGATACATCTTTCAACACCCATTTGAAAAAGAACTGTAAGCAGATTCTTCTTTTTGGATATTTTACAAATCACTCCCCTTTTAAACTCTATTCTTGTTATTTTTAACAACTTTTTTGTTACTGTCATATAGTATTTTATACCTGTTTTTCATTTAGTCTCTAATGTGTCATTAATAACTATAATGATCATATCAAGGTGTGCCTTAACCTCACTGAGCTGAGGTTATTTGAGCCTCTCAGGAGAGAGCTCTCTTCCACCTGGTTGTAGAAAAGCTCTTTAAATTCGTTAGCATAGCTAGCTAACCAGATGCTAACAACAACAGATCGTCACTGTGCTTACAACTAAAGACACAGCCACGCAAACACTGCAGCATGTGCAGTGGCGTTTCTATATGTACAAAAGTGGTGGGGCACAACAAACTCAGATGTCTATATATAAGCTTCTGCAGAGAGGTTCATGGCTGGTGAGGCACTGGCACTGACTCTTCAGGTTTACAAATATATTAAATCAAAATATAATATTATTTTCAAAAGCTTTTCTTGTCTGATGCTTCAATTAATTTTAAACAGATAGTTCAACAGAAGGATACCCAAAAAAATGTAATTTTATCATTTAAATATTGAATTGTTCTCTCTTAGTAAGATCCCATTTTCAATAAAATTGCAGTCTTAGCTTGACTTGAAGATTAAGTCCATTTGCCTATCCTTCTGGACAAAAATCTCTATTACTTTTTTGTAAAAGTCCTCCTTATCTTCTTGTAGTTTCAAAAGTCTATCATAAATCTAATCTAATCAATAGATGTTTGATTCGAAAATGATAAAAGTAGGGTAGACATGTGGATATTATCCGGCTGAACAAAACGTGCATTTATCTAACAGCTACGTTTCCCACAGATCTTATTTTGAGCTATTTTCTAAAATCCTATGGAGAAATCTCGTTGCTTTTTTGTGGAGGGAAGCCATGCGCAGTTTACTTCCTGGTTTTAGGACGCCTCACTGCAGCTCTCTCTCCTCCTCTTCACACACCACACTTTTCGCAGCACACGTACTTACAGCCAATCAGCTCTGAATGATGTGAGATGACGTATGGTGGGGATGGCAGCACTTTGCCCCTATGGTCATTATTTTTTGCCACACACATTAAATAGGAAAATACTCTGAGCATGCGCAGTGTAGTTTTTGCAGTCACCGTTCACTGAGACAGTCAGAGGGAGGGGCAGGATGGGGTTTTGTCCCACATGGCTCTAAACAGCTCAATAGGCACACACTGTAGACACTAATGAGAAGAACACAGACTAAAACAGCAATGTACAGGCGAATCAGATGATTAAACATGATCTTAAAATATATTTTATATATTTTTTAATTTATTTTTTGCATTTTGTTGTAATCATTATTTTAATACTTTCTGCTGACACTAGGTGGGGCTGTGCCCCACCTGCCCCTAATGACCAGTCGCCACTGGGCATGTGTACGGCTCCTTATGGGTACTGCAATATTTGAAGAACTGGAGCGGCGTTCCGGTGCTCCAGCACTCCTTTCAGACGAGACATACCACGTGAAGACACGTTACGCTCGTGTTGTGTTCAAGGAACCTGTCCTTGGCCAGGAAAAACAGGCCCTCGCCTGTTTAATTATTTTGCAGTCAAGATTTCTTCTTCTTTTTTTAAGTGAGAAGTTGTCCGTCAGTCGGACTGATGGTCGGACTGACGGTCAGACTGACGGACCCCCCCCCCCCCCAAAACGAAAACTCTTCGGTTCTCCACGAATTACACAAGTCACCCAAATCAGCGTTAAAAAAGCGGGAGGCGCCGAAAAGCGACTAATTTGCATCACTGTATAAGGAACCCACAATCTATCTTTATGCAAGGGATAATGTGCAGCGAGGCGGTCTCTATGGGGAAAAGAACACCTGCATCTAGATCCCTCTGCAGGTGGTAGCCTACTTTAACTATATTTTAATGCTAATACTTTTGTACTTTTACTTGTAACATTTTGAATGCAGGACTTTTTATTGTAACCGAGTATTCCTACACTCTGGTACTTTTACGCAAGTACAAGATCTGAACTTCTCCCAGTGGTTACCAAAAAAAAACCTGCTCTGAAGGTTATTTTCATTTTACAAATCCTTCACTCAGCTTTTCTTTCTCCAATATCATTGAAATGCAGCCAGATGCTGCTTCTTTTTTCGGTTTTCGCTCATTTCTTGACTTTTTCCGACGCGCTTGCATTTCAATCCGGCTGCCCGGCTGCATTTCACTTCTCTTATTTTTCATTTCCTCGCTCCTCGTTCTCGGTCTCACCGGAAGTTGATTTGTCTGCGCCATCTTGAGTAGCGTCCCAATGGCCTTATTTTTGCCGGAGGAGCGAGGAGCGATAATGGAGGAGCTATAACCGAGGAACCACCAGACCATCCTTCGATGAAATCCTCAGACACTTTATCTCACTTTAAATGCAAGTACGTCAGAAAAAGTCAAGACATTAGCGAAAACCGAAAAAAGAAGCAGCGTCTGGCTGCTTTTCAATGATATTGGATTTACTGTCAGAGGTGGGAGAAGTTCAGATCTTGTACTTGAGTAAAAGTATCAGAGTGTAGGAATACTCGGTTACAATAAAAAAGTCCTGCATTCAAAATGTTACAAGTAAAAGTAGAAAAGTATTAGCATCAAAATATAGTTAAAGTACCACCTGCAGAGGGATCTAGATGCAGGTGTTCTCTTCCCCATAGAGACCGCCTGGCTGCACATTATCCCTGGCATACAGATAGATTGTGGGTCCCTCACAACATGTTGTACACAGTTGCATACCTTACTGATCCCTCTTCAAATAGAAAACAAACACGTTACTTTACCAGCAGAGAGAACATGGATTATTAAATGATTAATGTGACTAATAAAGAGCAATTTGATTATTAAGTATTATTCTGTTGATCGATGTCATTACATTTGGTGAAAAGCACATAATGACTTGTTTAAGACTCGTTTTGTCAAAGTTTAGGACTTGACTTGAACCTGCCCATCCTGACTTGAGACTTGACTTGAACTTGAGCGCAAAGACTTGAGACTTGACTCGGACTTGAGCGCAAAGACTTGAGACTTGACTCGGGCTTGAGTGCAAAGACTTGAGACTTGACTTGAACTTGAGCGCAAAGACTTGAGACTTGACTCGGACTTGAGCGCAAAGACTTGAGACTTGACTCGGGCTTGAGCGCAAAGACTTGAGACTTGACTCGGACTTGAGTGCAAAGACTTGAGACTTGACTCGGGCTTGAGCGCAAAGACTTGAGACTTGACTCGGGCTTGAGCGCAAAGACTTGAGACTTGACTCGGGCTTGAGCGCAAAGACTTGAGACTTGACTCGGACTTGAGTGCAAAGACTTGAGACTTGACTCGGGCTTGAGTGCAAAGACTTGAGACTTGACTCGGGCTTGAGTGCAAAGACTTGAGACTTGACTCGGACTTGCAAAACAATGACTTGGTCCCACCTCTGAAGTGGTGACCAGGTTGAGTTCAAAAAGGTTTGCAATGAGGGGAGGTGTTTTCTGTTCTCTATCAGGTTGCTTCACTGATGGATTTTAAAATGCTGTTGTTTTCAAAGACCACCAGAGGTCCTTGAGCATTAAGTGGTAACTGCACACTTGCCATATTAGAATGGAAGTGTATCTGTAGACAGACAGGTAAAAGCATGAAACGATCACATGACCCCTAACTGAGATAACTACTCAACACCACACCACTCACTGAAGGCTGATTATCATCCAAGGACTGGATCTAAATCTCTCTCACACGTTGTCAACATATACACACATGTTTTAGGTGGTTTGATGACAAGTTAGGAACATATAAAGGTGATTAACAACTATTTTCCAAAGAGACAAAATAAAATTGCTTTACACTAATACAACAATTATTAAAAGAAGTGGGATCTAATCTCACTGACAATTTTAATGACAAAGGTGTTGGGAATTATGTACGGACTATTTGAAATATTTGAGATTGTACTGCAGTTGGTGATTAACAGAAGAACACTTTTCTTTACATAGCTGAACGAAAGACTCGAACGGCAACAGAACGTCCATAACACACTGAGCTGAACATCCCTCATTCATCATTATATCGTCATGACAAGCAGTAAAGAGAGACCAATGAAATGGAGTGGAAGAGAAGGAACAGAGAAGGAGATAGGTTGTTGTAGTTTTACTGAGATAACGTGTGAAGACAAGGAGTTCCAATGTAAACAGAAAAGTATACTGTGCATAGAAAAGCACAGACAAAGAATGCCAGTGTCTCAAGAACTCACCAAGACGGCTCTAAAGACGGTGGAGCTGATGCCATCGGCCACCTCAAACTCTCCTTTCTCATTGGGTCTTGTGAAGTTGTTGTCCCGGCCAGAACCAAACATCCTGAAAACAAACAAGTAATAAATAAATCACGATTCCATCAACTTCAAAGAAGTCAAAGAACAGCTGAGTAGAGCAGTGATAGTTTATGTTGCTGGACTTTTACCCTCTCATCGCACAATTAAAGAATTCCAAGACATTGAAGTTGTTGCATCAACTTCTTTCTATCTGAATGCATGTACGAATCACAACTGCTTCCTGCTTAGCCATCATAAACACAATGTATTGTTTTATTAACGTGTGTCACAACCCCATGCTGTGACACAAACTGTACACTGTGTCATTGGTGAGAGAAGTGGTGTGAGCAATCAGGTGACGTCCATAAGGGCAACTGTTATGCGTTGGGACATGACAGGAGAAAACAGCACCACTACAGGTACAGTTGTTAGGAGGTGGGAATGGAACTTGAAAACTAACTAAAATGTGCTGTTTGACTCAATAGAGACTGCTTATCCCTTTATGCAGCAGATCCTTTGATGCATGTCCTGATCCTTTGATGCATGTCCTGATCCTTTGATGCATGTCCTGATCCTTTGATGCATGTCCTGATCCTTTGATGCATGTCCTGATCCTTTGACATTACAGTGACTGTGTTTCCCTGCATGCACTCTCTTTGTCCTCACCTGCCCAGCATGGTGTTTGGTTGAGCGGTGAAGATGGCAGGATCCACCACAAATCTGGTGTTATCCACGATGAGAGTGACTCTCTCTGCCAGCCTCAGGACACTGCGATGCCCCTCCTTACTGCTGAGGTCATACACGTAGATCATATCGCAGGGCCCCGCACCCAGTGCCTTGATGACCCGAGGTATGTGTCCCCCCATCAGGGCCCCTCCAATGTGGGAATAAGGAACAGAACTCCTGGGGGGGCGAGGACTGGAGGATCTGGAGGACGAGCCTCCGTCGCCACGTTCACGGTCTGTGGGAAACATGTACACACACACACATGTAAATTTGCACAATTAGCATAAGTTGCGTTAATTAGCATTAAATACCATTATAGCTTATCTTGAAAATAGTTACATGACTTTGCAGATTTGGAAAATGTTGGAGTGGTTCTGGGGGTTATTGAGGATGCTGAATGCATTTCTGACATTTGTATGATCAATGGCAGCTAAAACCAGAATGTGGCCATATTTGTTATCTTGTTGGCTGATTGTTTTTGTACATTTTGGGTGGATTTGGAAGTTTTATGGGAATCTGGCTTAATAGGAGAGGACCGATTACTCATCTTTGTTGGAGAAGCCTGTGACCTAAGATTTTCATCGACATAACTACTCTGTAGCTATGTTCGTATTACGAATAAAGAACCTTGAACCTTTACAAATAAATTGTCAGCAGGAGAGGTAATCATTTTCATCTTGTGCTCTCTATATGCAATAGTCCCCACACTGCTCCCCGGGCGCCGTTCAAAATGGCAGCACACTGCTCCTAACACTAGGATGGGTCAAATGCAGAGAAACAATTTCCCCACGGGGATTAATAAAAGTCCATCTTATCTTATTGGTAGTTAAGATCAGCCCATCAGGAGTACACATGTGACATTGATTCAGTATCCTCAATAACCACCAACAAAACTCAAAAACGCTCCAAATTGGCCAAACCTTTTGTAACTATTGTTTCCATAGGCTATAATGCTAATACATGCTAATTACCATAGCTTATGCTCATTGTGCAATTTGCCCATGCAGGTTAGCATCCAGCATGGGCACCCTACTCTACATTTCTAACATAAAGCTTTGGAGTTCTAAACATTTCCGCTACTGGCAACTCCACTACAAGATAAGGATCCTCCTTCTTCCTCCTCACCGTGCTGCCGAGTGGGGGAGGTGAGGTTCCTGATGCAGGGCGTCAGCTGGCTCTCTCCTCTCTCGTGGGAGGAGTCCCGTGAGCGGTCACTGGACCGCCGCTGCTGCTCTCTGTGATGATCTGCCCCTCCTCTTTCTCTCGCCCCACCCTCAGCCCCCCCGATGGCCCAGCCGCTGGCCCCGGCCCGGTAGAGGCTCATGGTGCCGACCTGCTGCTGGTGGTCGCAGTCCAACACTGACAAACCACACTGCCGCTCACTGAGGGGAGGGAGAGCACAGTTATGAGCACTTTATGATGATATGGAGAATATTCGGTTTAAAATTGGAATCAAAGAGATTTCATGAAGCAAGAATGTCCTTTTATCTGACTTTGAGTTTTTGTAAGATGACCCAGACGAACATGAGCACCAATAAACTGTATTTATGACTTTTTCGAAACTATTATAAAATACAGACTACATTGCCGAATCCAAATCGTTTCTGTTCTAAATGGTTTGGACACGATCATTCTTTTTGCAAACGTAATAAGCCTCTCAATTTAATGTTTTTTGTCGACTTGTTCTTCCTGCAACCAAAATCTTATAATAATAAGAAATGGTTCAAAATAACCATATCTTATTGTATTGCACTTCATTATTTTTCTTATTTCATTTTCATCATATGAGGCATCAATTAAGGTAACAAAAACACTAGGGGGAAATCATTACCTATCTGAGGTATTATTTAAAAAAAGAAAGGAATCAGGATCTGCTTCCTTTCAAAAAGAAACACAACATAATAGTGAACACATAGCTGATCATCATATACCAGAGCTCTTCCTTATCTGGATGAGACCGCGTCACTCTCCCCCTGCATGTCTGCTCAGATAAGGTGCCCCCCGTGATGCAGCCATGACCAGGTCATTGGAGAAGGAAGAGCCCGCTGTAGAAACTGATGCATAGATTCTCTGGTGGAAACATTTCCACAGTTGCATGGGATGTAGCCCTACTGTCATATTGCCCAACTCTAATGCAGTCGAATGTAGAAAATACATATACCGCTGCTGCTGATAAAGATGGGGGTGGGGGGGGGGAGAAGGCATTAGTTTCAAAACGTTCAAAACGTGATTCCGACCTGCCATAAAAGTTTGATACGGTCCAAACTTCAAGTCCAAGTGGAATGACACAACAAATCACCAGACACTTCAGACACTGATGCAGTACTTCATGCAACACTGAGGCCCCGCTTACATGGGAACGCAAACGAAACGCAAGCGAATTCGATATCAAAAAGTCTTCCGTTCACATGGATACGGCTCAATAAACGTGTCCCTTCACACGAGACCGCTCGACCTGCTGGAGACGCTGTGGTACCGTGCCGGGCCTGTAGCTGGACTTCTGCCACAAAATACACCAAAAGCAGCGAAGAAGATCCCCGAGCATGGTTGCCATGGTTGCCATGGTTGCCCTTCTGTTTATTCTCCGCGGTGGATTTAGCAACATGTAGTTCATGTAGTTCTCCATGTCCACTTGTTGCTGATGGTTGTGGTCGAGGAGCTGTAGATGTTGCACTAACATCTGTAGCATGCTCAGTAGCTACTGACAGTAGCTACTGAGCATGCTACAGCAGTGAGCAGCAGAGGTGGGGAGAGGCGGGGCTAAGGCTTCATCGTTATCAGGAAATGATCGTATAGGGCATTGACCACCAACTGGCGGCCCGCGGGCCACATCCGGCCCGCCAGACATTCTCATCCGGCCCGCACGACGGGCGTTGGCGGAGTGGTTACTGCGTTCGCCCCCCACCCATGTCTTTGTTTACAACGTCTCGTGAGTAAGGTGCAGTACCGGAGTCCAACAGAGAGGCAGCAGCTGCGGGACAGTAGACTGCGTACTGTGAAACCTTCCCTCCCCTGAAGAAGAAGTGATCCTTTGTTGTGAAGAGTCTGGTTAATGAGCTCCACACCACAGCAGTAGCCCCGCTGCTACAGAGTCCAACAGAGAGGCTGGAGCTGCGGGACAGCAGCCTAGAAGCAGGGTTGGGTTGTAACGGAAAACATAACGGCGTTACGTAATCAGAATACAAACATCAAGTAGGCTAACTGTATTCAGCTGGCGTTACATTTGAAAAATGAGTAATCTGATTACAGTTACTTTCGTAAACCTGAAGTGAATACATTTTGGAATACTTTGAATTATTGGTGGAAACGTTTCCTCACACAATGTAATATTCATTACCGGCAGAACTGTGTGCACACTGCACAGGGCTGCAGCATGTCTGTGAGTGAGAGAGAGATGCAGCGTGTCTGTGAGGCCCCGCCCCCGCACGCAGATGAGAGAGAGAGATCTCTTTTAAAATATATTGAAAGTTAGAAACGGAGATGGTTAGATAAATTGTGCAAGATAACGTTTATGTAGCATTTCTTTATTGTCGAAATGATGACATTTATAACGGGATGAAATCAAAGTGAATGGCCTGCTGCTGCTGAATGCATGGGGCAAGTGACTGGAACAAGTTTTAAAAGTTATTACATCGTTTCAGATAATAAATAATAATGATAATTCATTCTATTTAGGGGCGCCTTTCAAAGCACCCAAGGACACCTTACAATTCATAACATATTCCAAGGAAAGGTTTTAAGACGGTACAAAGAATGCAGTCCGGGTGATGTTTTTCATGTGGGGTGCAGATGAGAGAGCTGTCCAGAATGACACCAAGATGTTGTGTTTGAGTTCTTGATAAGCCATTATAACAATAAAATAAGTGTCTCCTGTGCACCAAAACATACCCATCTGTTATGGAAAAAGAAAGTATTCCAAAAGTAATCTGAATACTATTTCTAAAATTCTGGGCTATATAAAAATCGCTGGCCCGCGATAGTGTCTATTGGTTACATGTCGGCCCTTGGACAAATGTAGTTGGTGATCCCTGGTATAGGGCGTACACACAGAGCCGTTTGCCCCCACAGAGCGTTCCGTCCGCAGATCTATCCACCTGGGGACCCGTTATCGTTTTAGGGGTCCGTTTCCGCGGTTCCGTTACGGCCTCGTGTGAACGAACGGGCTATACGAAAGAGAAAAGTAGCAGATACAAACCGTTTAGTTCCCGTGTAAACAGCACCTGAGGATTTGACCCCTGTAGACACACTCATTCAAGGATCCAACGAGTTATCATCATTATGCAACACAGGATGGCACAATGAGGTGCAGTCAGCCTCTCACTCACCGTTGTGGTGGCTCGGGGGAAAGGTTTGTTTTTAGACGTGTGAGCTGTGGACCGCAGTAGAAGTCTGCATTAAGACCTCACAGGAGCAAAGTGCTGCAGAAACAAGGACCCCACGAAACCACTGACTTCCGCCTGCAGCCACACACACCACCATCAGAGTGTGTGTGTGAAGTAGTGTTGTCACGATACCAACATTTTGGTTTCGATACCGATACCAAGTCAAGAATTGCGATTCCGATTCTTTTTCGATACTTTTCTTAAAAAAAGGGAAACATGGAATATCGGCTTTAAAATTAGGAATAACAGATGATTTTAGCAGTCAGAACAACTAAAGCAGCAGTGTTACTAAGAACAGAAACGCCAAAGAGTCACATCTAATATAAATATATATAAAAGCATTTATTTTAATTGTGTAGCAGTGAGTTTAACATTTTGGCAGCACTGTTGAGCATTTTGAAAATGTATTTTCATGCCTCTGTGCAAGGCTTAGTCTTTCTATCTTTATAGCCACTGGTGTAAAGTAACTAAATTCATAAACTCAAGTACTACTTGGGTACAATTTTGAGATACTTGTACTTTATTTAAGTATTTCAATGTTTCTTTTGCTACTTTGTACTTCTAATCCACTACAGTTCAGAAATAATGGTGTACTTTTCCTCCACTACATGTATTTAATCCCTTTAGTTACTTCACAGATCTGGATGAATGATGTGAGATATAATCAAGTGTTAAATCAGACTTTAGTTCCACCTGGAGTAAATCCACCAGCTACCCTGCAGTCTACAAAGTCATTCAAACTAGCTGCACATTTACCAGCTTTGAGAACACTTTCATGATCAATCATTATAAAACATATCATATATATTATTCTGAAATGGACCAATCTGCACAATGACTACTTTTACTGTCGCTACTTTAATACTTTTACTTGAGGAACATTTTGAATGCAGTACTTTTACTGTAACAGAGTATTCCTACACTCTGGTCCTTTAGTACAAGACCTGAGCACTTCTACTTGTGTCGCTACTTTAACTATATTTTGATGATAATACTTTTGTACTTTTATTTGAGGAACATTTTGATTGCAGGATTGTTCCTACATTCTGGTACTTCTACTTTAACTCAAGTACAAGACCTGGGTACTTCTACTTTTACTCAAGTACAAGATATATAGGCTACTTATACCACCTCCGTTTATAGCCTATGAAAAAAACTAATAGAAAACGAAGGCTAAAGCTAAAGTTAGCAGATAGTGATGCTAGTTTGCTAGTTAAGTTTGCTCAACGATAATATTGCGACAGAAAAACTTTTCAGTGCACATCACGCTCTGCCGCTCCGACAGGGAGCTCTGCTCTGAACACCTGAACGGCCCGTTCACAGACTTCTGGCGTCTTTTTTGTCAACAAGCCGAGGCGCAGCGGCAGTTGCACTCCCACTTGCAGCCATGCTTCTCGTTTTCTCACATGCTCTGGCAGCTAGCGCGTGGCCGCGTGCAAGAGAGAGGGGAGGGACTTAGAACGTGCTTGAGAGGAGCGGGACAGCAGGCACGGCTGCAGTGCAAGGAGTGGAAGCAGAGCGCTGAACACACACGGCTCTTATTAAACGGCGTTTTTTCACGGGAGTACTTTCCCCCGTCATTCTTAAAGTACCGATACTAATGAAACGGAGGAATCGTACCGTTTTTAACGGCAGGGTATCGCGGTACCTTTCAAGTATCGGTACACCATGCAACACTAGTGTGAAGCAATCCTGAGTATGCACACCTCATTAGGGTCCAGGACAGCACAGAAGTGTCCTCCTGTGTTTAATGCCTCCACAGGCGGCTGCTTCACTGAGGTTTCATAATCACTCTACCTCGCCTCAAAGCAAGTGTTCACTGTAGTTTAGATAAGCAGCCTGAGAGGGCTCTTAGTACGTGTCCATTCCAGACAGGACTTAAACAAACACTTAGCAGCATGCTCAGGATCGATGAGCAGTCAAAGTCAAAACATGACAATATGTCCTTTTCCATTTTTGAAATGCAAAGGTTAACAGTCACAGTGTAATGCTATTGACTTCCACAGGTCCAACTGGACAAGTGGAAATATGCACATTCAAAAGTAAACTAAATATATGACGACTCAAGATAATTGCTAGTGTGTGTCTTTGCACAAGTATTGCTGTTAAAGCATTGGTTGGTGAATGGCACAATTGGCCAGAACATATCAACCACATCAGCAGTTGGTCACACCTGAGGTGAGAGTATCAGGGTGTAGTTCAGTATTTAGATGGACATCACAGCTGTATTGCTATATGCATCCACAGTGCTCGTGTTAGTAGTGGAACCCTCATTAACAACACCTCAACGGTGGGCTTTAGAAAGAAGATCCCTGCCCAGATACCAAGGATTTGGCTAGATCATTGATCTAAGAGGAAGGTGAAGGACGATACAAAACATTTCTAATGTAAATATGTTCCTGCTTTATTATGACACATGGCATACATGGAGTTGTATTACTAAATGCATGAATTGGACTTTCACTGTGACAGCGTAGCTTCCTGCCCAATAGATTGAGTGTTTAGGCCCGAGACGCATCCAGGCCTCAGTGATGGAGAGAGAGAAGCTCTTCTTATGACATATGAGGATGACCATGTCCTGCAGGCTGGGAACAGAGAGATGGGACATGGGGCAAGGAGTGCTGGAAGGACAGAAAGAGAGAGGTTTATTTTTGTAATGGAGTTAGTGACGTACAAAAGCAGATTTCTTTAAAAATAAAGCGCTTGTCACAAAGCCCTGACTTCACCGAGACAGATGAGGCCTAGAGTCTTTTTTCATCATTTAAACAAACGATCAATCGAGCGTGAGTCGGTTCTGAAAGCAGGGCATTGATAACTGAATATGAATGTATGTTTTGTTTCTATGCCCCTCGCCCATTTAATACGCTGAGGCCACTAGGGGACATCTGAATGTGCAGAACAGAGGACTGATGGGGGGGGGCTGATTGGATGTGTAGACCCAGACAGAGCAGACCAAGGAGTAGCAGGACCAGTGGACTTACAATGCACATTATGATGACTGCACATTACCTTCAGCCCCACACGCCTGGGATACCCTCACCGCAGCACCTGCACCTGACCGAAGGTGTCCTCTGCGTGTAGTGTGTTCTATAGGTTTCTGCATGTAAATGGTCTGCACAGGCTAACATCCCTGTTCCCTCCAGGGGGATTTTCTCTCCCACACTTACATTCATCTTTCAATATACCTCAAGGTTAACATTTTCAGAAATCAAAGAGTAAAATAAGATGATGTTTTTTATAACATGACAGCTTCACAGCTGCAGACTGACAATGTCATTGGAAATAATCAAGGGTTCATAGGGAGGTATACATCAGTAGACCTTACTGAGAGAATATCAATTATACAACATTAATGACAAACAATTAAGTATCCTTTTGCAAACAGCCACAGTTAAGTGATCTGGCTAGGAGATGACTGATTAGTATGCGGTGTTTAATCTCAAATGGGATTTGAATGCTTAGCAGAAATGCGGTATTAAAAACAAGTGTGTGTTGCCGCCAAACAGGCAGGCAGCCAGTGTCCAGAGCAGGCCCGGGGAACAAAGGAGGCAGCATTTCACTCAGGGCAGCAGCACTCATCTTTCACATGGCGATGCAAATCTCCAGCAGCCGAGATTTCACACAGCCACTAAGAACTAGATGGGGGCTAATATTTCACTTGTCCAATGGCCTGTTACCAGGCAAGGGGCACCACCCTACTGATTTCACTATTTCCTTTTTCTGTTCCTGAATACCTTCAAATGGTGTTCGCAAGTGTGCGGTGTTAAATACAAGTCAAGTTAACAAACACATCTAAGTCACAATAATTAAGATAAAGATGGATGCTGCCTAGCAGTCTATTAAAAGCACGAGGTAAGAGCCCCGAGGGGTGAGGGTCCCATCTATTATTTAGGGGCTGCTGCTGACACCAACACAAGGGCAGAAGAGCTGCTCTCAGCAGTCTGGGATGAAATCCATTACAAGGAGGAGGCTGAACATTGGATATGAACAGGGAAAGGATTCGAACATCCCCCTTAAGACACTAATATGAGGTCCATCCTTTGGAATAGAACATGTTTATGGCCATTTCTCCTTACATGGAACATAAAAGACTGCCATTAAAAAGCATATGACTCTCTAATGAGTACCAGAGTGTCCCATCAAGGGTAAGACAATGGTTTTCTTTCTAGGTCACTATTATAATGACAGTAAATAACACAAAGACAGAAAAGCCGGGTACTGGCTGTACATGTCCCACAATGACGGAGCTACTGCCCGGTGCTGTGCGCCGTGTACGTACCGCTCGATGAGAGAGGGCCGGCTGAAGACAAAGCAGCAGGGGATGATCTGCGGGAGGACCGCGGCGCAGAAGTCCTGCGCTGCTCCGAACAAAGCGGGCTTCCCGGCAGCTTCAGCATCCTCGCACATTACTTTCCAAGTTCATCAGCATCGTTTCACACACACAACCGTGATTCAAACTCGCTGCTGAAATCCAACGATTTGACCCAAAGCTTCAGATGTGTCTAAAGGGCGATGAAGGCACGCACCGGCTATCACTCTGTCACCGGAGGATCTGAAACTGTGAATGGCTGCGTGCTGACTGAATCAGAGTGGTGCTGCGTTCAGGGGCTGCTTGTAAACTCCCACTTCTGAGTCCTTCATTTGCTCGTAACGCATTTCATTGACGTTGATCCGGAACAGGTCCTAATCTAATCAATAGCGAGGTGGCTGCCATATCCCACAAGGCCCCCAATTGAACATCTTATAAAATAATGTTTTGGAAGATGTGCATTATGTTGGAACCAAAATCTTACAAAACACCCCTCATAACCAGGCTATTAGTATTCTCAACAAAATCATGTTAAACAAACCATGTCAAGTCATAACTGGATTTGATTTGGTAAGGGACATCATATTAACTGTTAACTTGCCACAACCTGCTGCTTAAAATGTGAAAGACCCCTTGAGTAGACAATTTCTCCCTCATGTTTACTACTCATCATGTAATTTGCTTAAAGTGGACCTATCATGCTATATTTGAATAATATATTGTAGGGCCATACCTATATAAAACATGTCTGTGAATTATTTTTTGCTGCTGACACCAACACAAGGGCAGAAGAGCTGCTCTCAGCAGTCTGGGATGAAATCCATTACAAGGAGGCTGAACATTGGATATGAACAGGGAAAGGATTCGAACATCCCCCTTAAGACACTAATATGAGGTCCATCCTTTGGAATAGAACATGTTTATGGCCATTTCTCCTTACATGGAACATAAAAGACTGCCATTAAAAAGCATATGACTCTCTAATGAGTACCAGAGTGTCCCATCAAGGGTAAGACAATGGTTTTCTTTCTAGGTCACTATTATAATGACAGTAAATCACACAAAGAGAGAAACGCCGGGTACTGGCTGTACATGTCCCACAATGACGGAGCTACTGCCCGGTGCTGTGCACCGTGTACGTACCGCTCGATGAGAGAGGGCCGGCTGAAGACAAAGCAGCAGGGGATGATCTGCGGGAAGATTATATAAAACATGTCTGTGAATTATTTTTTTCAAAATACCAAACAGATCATGCATTTTAGCCATGCTTCATTTCACTCTATTTGCTCTTTTCCAGCCCTGTTTTTGCAAGGGCTGATTCTGTGAGAAGTCTTCTTCACTGCTTTTGTGGCAGACTACAGGCCTGGCATATGTACTACAGCATCTCCAGCGCTTTCGAGCGGCAATGGCCGTGGCCCAACCCCCCATTCCCCATATAGGCGGAGCACCCCTTTTCTGACATCAGAAAAATTCAAATCTGTATCAGCTCCGTTGCAGCCCCGTTTTTAGAGATTTGGGTATGGAGGAAAAGAGAGAGGGTTGTGTTTTCTGACACTTGGTGAGTTCCCTGACACACCGGGGACACATATTCATGTATAAAAGATGTACAAAAGTGCATTGTGCATGATAGGTCCCCTTTAAGTCCATAAATAAAATAACATGCCATCATTGCCTGATAAAAAAAACTACATTCTGTAATTCTTTTTAGCACACTAAAAATATTTAAAAATCTCTAGTCTAAACAGATAACATAACCTACTTGTTAACTCAGGTTAACTTATTTTATCACCATCTTTATCACCATTAACAACATTCAAATCATGTCATTACATACTCATTTTAGTTTGCACTGTCGCCGGCAGAGAGCCCACAGCTTGATCGTAGAGCAATGGTTAACATTCATTGAAATAACAGCCTGTCCTCCTCCAAAAAACGACCAAATAGGTCGATTGTTCAGCAGCTTATTACGACCTATAGTCACGTTTTAAAGTTTAGCACCTCTAGTGGTCGTGTAAGAAACAACAATTTGTGGCATATTGGCTGATGCTCCCGTTGATTGCAAACGCTCCGGTGGGTCGTATATTCACAAATAACCATCTGGAAAATCCTAAATTGTAGGATAGTTTGGCCATTAAAATGCTTTTGATTACATTTCTAGCGAGAAGTGTATATTGTACTTTTAGAATCCACGTCCAGTGGATGTGTATGATCTATAGTTTGATAGATATTACGAAGATGATTTGAGGTCTCGCCAGGAGAACGTGTATATACTACGTCTTTCCCCTATTCATTTCTATTGACGGCAGCGTCCATGTAAAGTTGACGTCAACCCTCACGGGGTGAAAACAGTATTTCCGGACTCGAAGTTTTCATCATAAAACCGGAAGTATTCCCCTCACTGTCAAATGATTTTACAGTGATATCTGCAGTCAGGGTTCCTGTAGGTTTCACCAACTCAAATGTAAGACTTTTTAAGACTACTTTGAATAGAACTTAAGACCCATTTCACGGCAAGAAAGTATGAAGGAAAATTGCTTTGAAAGAAGAAATACATCCCATAATTACTTACAAAGTAAATGTATTCATGTTCAACATAAGAACGATGACTGCAAATAACAGTACACAGAACTGTGTTACGTGTAAGACAAAAAGTGTGTATGTGTGTGTGTGTCTCTGTGTGTGTGTGTGACATGAACTATATTTAGAGATCTGCTGCCTTCATGCTGTTGTATGATTGGTGTTTAGCTACGGTATTTAACGTCCATAGCACCTCCGCTTTTAGGGTTGACGTAGACCCAAACATCACCCGGAGGTCCCCCGATGTTGTTGCGGGAGCTGCTGCACTAGCTAACGCTGCATTAGCAAAACAAACGCTAATTTTGGCCGCGTCTCAATTCAGGGGTAGCATCCTTCGAAGGGTGTATTCGTAGACCGCATACGTCACTTCCGCCGAAAGAAGGCTGTCCCAATTAAAACAAAAAAAAAGACTCCTCCGAATGCGGCCCACGAATGGCCTTCTTTTCACGGATTTGAAGGATACATCTGATGTATCCTCCGCGGTCTACCATATCCCAGGATGCAATGCGCGGTGGGGACGAGTGAGTGAGGCTTCCGGTCTCCCCAGCAGAGTGGATTTAAAAACAGCAGCAAGCGGAGGAATCACTAATGAATGTGAGTATTGGGTTTTAACTTACTTCAAAATAACTAACGTCACACACGTCAAACCCAAGGGGCATTACAACGTACATTTTTGTTAAATAATACGGATAAATATGTGACGCTAACTAGCTAGCTGGACATACTGCACTGTTGTTTACACTTATTTTGAATTCAATTCAGAAGTTTACTAAAGTCATACAGAGATCTTGGCTTTGTTATAGATAAGTTATACTTTATATTACATAAATAGACCAAAGTGAAAACATTTAGACCGGTATAGCCTACAGTGGTGGGATTTATAAAAACGCTACCCTGACGTGTAGCTGCTGTTAGCTTTATTTATTTCTCTGACATTTTGCACGTTTATTAAACTTGGGGACAACATTACAACCTTTTCATTCAGCTCATGCTGCTTTGAGGTGGGGCTAAAAAAAAAAGCCTATTTGAAATATTTCCACCAGATTTGATCATCTTTTATTTAGGTTAAAGTTTCTTTAATTTATCCTAATCCCATAATGATAACACAATAAAAAATGGAAAGCAGCCTTTTGCTTGATGTTAGTTTGTGCAGTGCTGTGAAAGGGATGCAAATGTGACTGTCATTTAATTTCTTTAGTTTTATAAAAACCAAAACAGTACATCATTTTATTTTAAATAATCCTTGAGGGATTGTTTGTACCAGAGTGGTCGGTGTTCAAAGCCTCTATTGCCGAAGCCGCGGCGGGGAGCTGTGGTCTCAAGGTCCTAGGTGCCTCAAGGGGCGGTAACCCTCGAACCTCCTGGTGGACACCGGTGGTCAGGGAAGCCGTCCGACTGAAGAAGGAGGCCTTCAGGGATTTGTTATCCCGGGGGACTCCCGAGGCAGTTGCAAGGTACCGACAGGCCCGAAGGGCAGCAGCCTCATCCGACATGGAGACATGGAGAAGGACTTTCGGGCGGCACCAAAGTTGTTCTGGAAAACTGTCCGACACCTCAGGAGGGGGAAGCAGGGAACCATCCAAGCTGTGTACAGTAAGGATGGGACGTTGTTGACCTCAACTGATGGAGTGTTAGGGCGTTGGAAGGAACACTTTGAGGAACTCCTGAACCCGACATATCTGCCCTCTATGTTAGAGGCAGAGCTGGAGTATGACGGGGGATCAACACCAATCTCCCGGGGGGAGGTCACTGAGGTCGTCAAACAACTCCACAGTGGCAAAGCCCCGGGGGTGGATGAGATCCGCCCGGAAATGCTGAAGGCTCTGGGTGTTGAGGGACTGTCATGGTTGACACGTCTCATCAACGTGGCGTGGAAGTCGGAAACAGTACCGAAGGAGTGGCAGACCGGGGTGGTGGTTCCCCTTTTCAAAAAGGGGGATCAGAGGGTGTGTGCCAATTACAGAGGCATCACACTACTCAGCCTCCCCGGGAAAGTTTACTCTAAGGTACTCGAAAGGAGGGTCAGGCCGATTGTCGAACCTCAGATTGAGGAGGAACAATGAGGATTCCGTCCTGGTGGGAATGACGGATCAGCTTTTTACTCTCGCAAGGATCCTGGAGGGGGCCTGGGAGTACGCTTATCCGGTCTACATGTGTTTTGTAGACTTGGAGAAGGCGTATGACCGAGTTCCCAGGGAGTTACTGTGGGAGGTGCTGCGGGAGTATGGGGTGAGGGGGTCTCTACTCAGGGCTAGTGCTGCGTACCTGGACTCACATTCAGGTTCAGGTCCGGACTCAAGTCCAGAGGTTCAGGTTTAGGTCCGGACTTATAAGTCCGGACCTGAACCCATGGCTTGTTTCAAGTTGTGTGAGTAACTAAAGTGAACTTATTGTGAGCTAATTATCAATTGAAAATTAACTCATATTCAAACTCATCAGGTTTATTGTGCTCCCTTCCAACTTGTGTCTACATTTCTCTACAAAGTACAAATGTAAAAAAAACACTTTTTGCCACTTAGTCTACAAATGACTTATGACAGCAACTACAGTGAACTACTACAAAGTTCAAACATTTATTTCATTTACCAAACTAAAGTAACCAAACAGTCCCTGAGCTGACTGAGCCTAAATTCCTAAAACGTTGCTGAAAGGTAGAGTGTAGAGTAGACTATACGCATTACACTGTTACACACCTACTATACAGTATATAGGCTACACTGTAGTGACTGTACAGTCAGAGTGTACTATACTGTCTGTACACCATGTATTTTCTACAACTCTACATGTGTACATTATACAGTACATACTACATACATAGTGATGTACATACATACTGTTAGAAATTAAAATCGATGTTTATATGGCGTAATTTTGAATTAAATACACTATTTTATTTAAATCAGTTTTATTCTGAAAAAACCGGAAATTCACACTATTAACTTAATACTTTTATTCTGAAAATTATTCACTTCCGGTTAGCATTAGCATGTGGCGAAATGCTACGTTTTCAAACCGTGAATCAAAGGTGAAATGACATGTGATGTTGTACACTGAGCACACTGGGATTAGCACTCATTTATTGACACTGAATAACGTTTATCAGGGATTGTTTAAATAACCACAGAAACCAGAATAGACTTAAGTGCTAGTTTTTTTGCGAGTCCAAGTACCGGTTCCCGACGTTCCGGTTTTAACCGGACTTGAACCGAAACTTTTTACAAGTCCAGTACCGGTTCGGCGTACCGGTACGCAGCACTACTCAGGGCCATCCAATCTCTGTACTCCCAAAGCGAGAGCTGTGTCCGGGTCCTCGGCAGTAAGTCGGACCCATTTCCGGTGAGGGTTGGCCTCCGCCAGGGCTGCGCTTTGTCACCAATCCTGTTTGTAATATACATGGATCGGATTTCGAGGCGTAGTCGTGGGGGAGGGGGTCTGCAGTTCGGTGGACTAAGGATTGCACCACTGCTTTTTGCAGATGATGTGGTTCTAATGGCTTCATCGGTCTGCGACCTTCAGCACTCACTGGATCGGTTCGCAACCGAGTGTGAAGCGGCTGGGATGAGGATCAGCACCTCCAAATCTGAGGCCATGGTTCTCAGCAGGAAACCGATGGACTGTCCACTCCAAGTAGGGAATGAGTCCTTACCCAAAGTGAAGGAGTTCAAGTATCTCGGGGTCTTGTTCTCGAGTGAGGGAACAATGGAGCGTGAGATGGGCCGGAGAATCGGAGCAGCGGGAGCGGTACTGCAGTCGCTTTACCGCACCGTTGTGACGAAAATGGAGCTGAGCCAGAAGGCAAAGCTCTCTGTCTACCGGGCCATTTTCGTTCCTACCCTCACCTATGGTCATGAAGGATGGGTCATGACCGAAATAACGAGATCGCGGATACAAGCGGCCGAGATGGGTTTTCTCCGCCGGGTGGCTGGCGTCTCCCTTAGGGATAAGGTGAGAAGTTCGGTCATCAGGGAGGGACTCGGAGTTGAGCCGCTCGGAGTTGAGCCGCTCGGAGTTGAGCCGCTCGGAGTTGAGCCGCTCCTCCTTCGCGTCGAAAGGAGCCAGTTGAGGTGGTTCGGGCACCTAGTTAGGATGCCACCTGGGCGCCTCCCTAGGGAGGTGTTCCAGGCACGTCCAGCTGGGAAGAGACCAAGGGGTAGACCTAGGACCAGGTGGAGGGATTATATCTCCTCGCTGGCCTGGGAGCGCCTTGGGATCCCCCAGTCAGAGCTGGTTGATGTCGCCAGGGAAAAGAAAGTTTGGGGCTCTCTGCTGGAACTGCTACCCCCGCGACCCGACCACAGATAAGTGGGAGAAGATGGATGGATGGATTGTTTGTCTGTGTTTAATATGATTAATTCACTTTTTTCTCTGTGATTAGGACAATTCTGTAAACATGTATCTGCTGGAGAAGGGCCCTTAATCTGTGTGTGCACAGTGGATCATCAGGACAGAGCTGCCATCCACCTGGACACCCCGTGGTGCTGGAGAAAGCAGAACGGCGTTCAGGAACATCCTCCACCCAGACCTCTGCTTACTGCCGTCCTACAGACGTATGAGTGCAGAACTGTAGAGATCATCACTGCTGCCACTTTAGCCTTACATACTTTTACTTCAAATTAACACATTTCATCTGTGTGCCTTATAGTGCTTCTCATTTTGCATACACTGTACTTATTACATTGCTGTTAACAGTTTATTTATTTGTAATACTCTATAGATTTAATCTACAATTTAGATTATATTACTTAATCTAAATTGTGTTTGTTTATATGAATCTATATTTTATCTTGCACTTTTTTTGTGTGTTTCTGTATTTGATCCCGAAACAGCTGCACATATAATCAAAACAAACAACTCGATAAACACACATTTGCTGATATTTGTTTTACTGCTGGTGATGTTAAATAACATGATTGATTTCCTCTGTCTTAATGATGAAAGTTATAATAATAGAAGACATGAAGCTGCAGAGAGAGGATGGATATATTCTTCCCTCTACTTTGTAATTAGATGAAAATACAAAATGTAATTAAAATAGTAATTGTTCAAACACATTGTTTATTTCATTTACTGAGGCTTTAACCATTATTTACAACACGTGTACATAAGCAGTGGAATAATAGGATATCTCTAGGTCATTAAACTGTATTAAGTTCTGTTTAATTTGATTCATACAAAAAATAGGCCATAGAAAATGTTTAATTGTGTATTTCAGCAGAGTGGGGGTGGTGCTGGACCTGGGGCCTATACTACGAAGCTGGTTCAACCTAACCTGGATATGTTTGAGTTAGCCGGTTGGCCTAATCCAAAACATACGCGCTCTCGCTAAGCGGTCCTACGACACGGGTTATCAAGTGGATCGCTCAAGCCAGCCGTGTCCTATCTAGTTAGGTGCGCGTTCACATGAAAGGGGTGGTATTTGGAGCATTCGACCAATCACAAACATGGAGAAGCATACTGAGAGCGCAGCGTCATACTTCCTGAATGAAAAGTCAACTGTAATATTAGACATATGAAGAAGTTAAACTTTAAATATCCATGACTTAAACACTTTATCCAGGATAAAAGCCACATAGCTGCACCTGCAAGGTGAATACAGCTGGTAAAAGTGTTTGAATGCGTACATTAACAGGTTTATGATATCACTGCCCCGTCTCTAAGACACGATCTGACTTTAATTACATTTGACTCGAGAGTGTTTCGTCAACTTAATGTGTTGCTTAAAATAATACTTCTGCATACAGTATGTGACACTGTGAGTGTTGCACGGCCAGATACGGCTCAGCTGACTCAGATCAGGAGATATGTGATACATTATGAAGTGATATGCCGCGGACTGTACTTAATGTTACTCTGATCCGGTTACTCATTTCGTGGCAGATATTTAAGTAAGCTTTCTTAACGCTAATGTTATAGGCCTAATAGTCAGATTGCTCTGAATTGCTCTGGTGATATTCTATTAATGTTCACGTTCACACAGTCGGTGATTTTTGCCGGCCGTCTTTCCTGCAACGGCAGCTTTTCTGTATTTCCTTTCTCCTGTAATATGACTTGATCGCTTTAAACTCCGCACACTGAGCTCTGATTGGTCAGCAGGCAGTGCTTTCACTGAGTTGAGCTCTTAGCCTGCAACCTAACATGGTCCCGACCAGGTTAGCTGCTAAGCATAAGTTACCATGGAGATCTAGCCTGCTAAAAAGAGAACCAGCTTCGTAGGACCGGAAAGCCGGAGTTTTCCCTGAATTTAGCCGGCTAAGCGAAAATCCTGCTTCGTAGGGTTAACCCGACACTAGAATAGAGATCCTCCAACAGTCTTTTTTATACATATTCTGGCACTGTCGCCAATTTGGGCAATTCCACAGTATCGAGCTTTTTCTCTCATTATACTGAAGCAAAGCTCTGCCATTGCTTTTGGTATGTGTTCAACACATTCGCAGCAGTCGGTTAGCGGGAGATGATCTCTAAGATTATTATGATCCGGTAATGGCTCTACAACACCACCCACTAGTTTAAATGTCTTCACTTTGTTTCTTTTTCTTTTCACCTTCCTTCTTTTTGTCTTTTTCGTTTTCTGTCCTCTGGCCCCTTTTCTTTTCATTCGCATTCTGCGTTTGCTTTTCATTTTTCTTCTCCTTTTTATTTTGCTTTTTATTTTTCTTCGTTTTTCTTTACTTTTTCTTTTCTTTTCTGCTAATTGTCGTTTGCGATCTTGGCGAGTGGTATGAGATATACTGTTTATATAAAGGTTATCTATAATACCATCTTTTAAAGAAAGATATTCTTCATATGTCATGTTATCATGGTCCTCTTTTGTCCTAAAGACCTTACATGGATATGATATAGAGGAGAGCTCTTCTTCGGGAACCTCCTCTCCCCTACTTTGTAACATCCAGTCATTAAGCCCATATCCGTTATCCTGGTGATAATAAGGGTAGGCTACATCAGACTTGGTTTTTCTCAGATCCATGGCTAGTTTTCAACGGTCGTCCTTAGTTGTATATGATTTGCTGAGTGGGTGGGACTTATTGCGTTGAGTGGGAGGCCTTATCTGTAGAAAGTACTCTGTTTTATTAGATTTAGTAAAGCCTCTGACTCTTAATGACAGTTTTGATTTTGAGGCTATTTCAGTGAAAACAAGGCTGTTTTGAACATTTGACAGATTTATGCTTAAATTCTCTCAACAAGTTACCGAAAGATACACTTTTCTTTTTAAAAAAGCTGACCACTACCATGCAAGTACTCTGTTTGAGGAGATTTCGTTAAGATTCTGTGTATGCAGTTTTCGACACAAAGATGCATTACATCTACAAACAGAGCATACAATGAGAGCACATGATACACTTTTGACGTTTGTTTCATTTCTGAGATAATGTTACAGAATGTTTCGGAAAATGAAGATTCCAGGACCACTTTAAATGTTTCGTTTACAATCGTTTCCCAATGACCCGGAATAGTACTGCCAGAACGAACGATATCCAAAATGTCTTCCAGTTTACAAACTTTAGCCATTCTTTTTACACAGGGGTCACTACTCGTTCTGTTTTCAATCGTCCCCATCACCACACTTATTAAAAGGGTAATGACTACATTCTGATCAATATATACAGAGCGTTTTGCATAGTAGTTTCCTATTTTTATTTTACTTAAAGAAAAAAGTCACTGCATTGAACAAGTCCCTGGCTTCTTCTCCATCCAACTGCTGGTTGTTAGTCTTCTTCTTCTCCATCCAATTCTGTATGGATATTTCAAGTCTCTCCTTGAGGCATCTGCATTTTATAAGCTTGTGCAGAAAAGCTTCCGAAGCGCGTCCTATCCTCAGTTCATCCTCGCAAATGCCTTTTTCAATAAGCCGCTGGTCAATCACTGTAACGAAGTTGGCGAGCCAAAGTCTTTTCTTAACGCTTTGTAATTGTTTCTGAAGAAGAAGTATGTCATTCCGACAATCGTGTTGCCTCTGGTCGGGGTTACTGCGTCGGCATTCTTTGCAGATTTCTTCTCTGTACCGATACATCACCATCGCCAGAATATAAAACAATTCCGATTTCACTGTGTCCCTAAACCGAGACTTCTTGACCTGAGGAGTAGCATCAGCAGCAGTAGTACTGCAAGATTCGGGTTTCCCACATGGTGGTGTTGATGGTAGTTCAAGACTCTGTTCCTGGCTGGAACTCGCGGGGGGAGTCTTGGCTTTTCTCTGCTCCATGGCTAGTTTACAACGGTCGTCTTAGTGAGGTCCTTCTGTTACGGTAGAGCGAAGGAAGCAGGTAGGACCCAAATGCAGATTAAAGTCAAAATAATTCCTTTATTTCAAGGCTATGCTGACAAATACAGAACAGAACACTCACCGAGGACAAGCCAATACACAAGACAACCCGACAAAGAGAGACAGAAAACCCAGAACTTAAATACACCCAGGACTAATCACATAAACACGAGACAGGTGAGGAGGGAGGAGAAAACACATAGGTACCAGGTGAACACAATTGGGAAATCAGAGAGGGAAACCAACAGAAAGCAAACAGGCAGGAAACGGGGGTGAACACTTTACAAAATAAAATAGGAAACCCAAAGATAGAAAAGGACAAGAAAAATACCAACACAGACAAATCCTAACAGTACCCCCCCCTCAAGGGACGGATCCCAGACGTCCCAAAACAAAAATCCAAAAACTCAAGCAGGGTGGGTGGAGGGGGTCCGGAGGAGGGACGCATCACTAAGCCACCAGGGTGGGAGGAGGGGGTCAGGAGGACGGGACTGAACTGACCACCCAGGGGCAAGGCAGAGGACCAGGAAGGGGTCTCGGGCGGACGGCCCGGGGGTAAGGCAGAGTCCAAAAAGGGGGATTCGGGCGGACGGCCCGGGGGTAAGGCAGAGGGCCAGGAAGGGGTCTCGGGCGGACGGCCCGGGGGTAAGGCGGAGTCCAAAAAGGGGGACTCGGGCGGACGGCCCGGGGGCAAGACAGAGTCCAAGGTGGGGACCATGGAGGGGCGAAGGCAGCGGCAGGAAGAGTCAGGGGGCCGGGCCCGAGGGCGAGGCCCGCTGCACTCAGGGGGCCGGGCTCGAGGGCGAAGACCAGACAGCTCCGCAGGCCGGGCAGGAAGGCGCTGACTGGACAGCGCCAGAGGCCGGTCATGACCCGGTGTCGGAGCTGGTGGGACAGGCCTCGGCAGGATCCCCCACGGAAGAGGACCAGGACACGGGATTGGCAGGACCCCCGGCAGGAGAGCAGTCGGCGGGGCCTCCAACAGCACAGGACAAAGGGCCGGCAGGACCCCCGGCAGGAGAGCAGTCGGCGGGGGCCTCCAAGGGCACAGGACAAAGGGTTGGCAGGACCCCCGGCAGGAGAGTAGTCGGCGGGACCTCAAACGAGACAGGACAAGGAGCTGGCAGGCCCCCCGGCAGGAGAGTAGGCGGCGGGACCTCCAACGGGACAGGACATGGGGTTGGCAGGACCCCCGGCAGAAGAGTAGTCTGCGGGACCTCCAACGGCACAGGACATGGGGTTGGCAGGACCCCCGGCAGAAGAGTAGTCTGCGGGACCTCCAACAGCACTTCAGTAGGGACTTTAGATGGGACTAGAGAAGGGACTAGGAAAGTGAACTGAGGAGGGACTAGGGAAAGGACTAGGGAAGGGACTACAGAGGGGACTAGAGAAGGGACCAGAGGAGGAACTAGAGAACGAAACTCGAGAGGAGACTCGAGAGGGGAACTAGAGAGGGGACTAAAGGAGGGAACTGGAGAGGGGACTCCAGAGGGGACTAGAGGAGAGACTAGAGGAGAGAGAAGGGAACTTGAGAGGGGACTCGAGAGGCGAACTAGAGAGGGGACTCGAGGAGGGACTAAAGGAGGGACTAGAGGAGGGACTAGAGGAGGGACCAGAGGAGGGACTAAAGGAGGGAACTGGAGAGGGGACTCCAGAGGGGACTAGAGGAGGGACTAGAGGAGGGACCCGAGGAGGGACTAAAGGAGGGACCAGAGGATGGACTAAAGGAGGGAACTCGAGAGGGAACTCGAGGGGGGACTGGAGATGGGACTGTGGCAGCTGGGGCCACATCTGGGTCTGGCACCAAGGCTGCTGGGACTGGAATTGAAGCCAGAATCCTGGCTGAAAGGTCCGGTTCTGGAGCCGGAAACATGGCTGTAAAGTCCGGTTCCGGAGCAGGGACCGTGGCTGCTGGGCAGGGAACCGGAACACGGATCCATGGCTGTGTGGGGTGGTACTGGAGCACGGTACCATGGCTATGTGGGATGGTACTGGGGCACGGAACCATGGCTGCTGGGGCCAGAACTGGGTCCGTAACCATGGCTGCTGGGGGCTGAACTGGTTCTGGAACCCTGGCTCTTTGGGCTCGTGCTGCCAACCTGGCCTTGCGACCCCTTCCTTTAGGAGCCATTTGGAGGCTCCGTGGACCTCCAAAGGCCAGACGAGTACCAGCTAATGGCTCCTGGACAGTAGCAAACACTGGGTGAGAAGCAGGGGCTGATTCCAGACGGACCACACCAATGCGTGTGGTGTCAAAACAGGAGTTGGGAGACCTGGGTCTGTCAGGATCGGGAAAACAAATTGTGAGGTAATCCAAAAGCCTGGCAGGTAAGAATTTCACCAAACCTTGATTCCTCAGTGTAAGGTGGACTGCTTCTGCCAGAGCAGCATCTCGCTGCTGAACCCTGACCGCTCCTATCCATTGATCAGAGCAGGTAGCCAAAGAAAACGTAAAATCCAATAATTCCTGCTCAAAAGGATCTGCTGGGCCCATACTTAGGGTCGGGTTGTAATGTTACGGTAGAGCGAAGGAAGCAGGTAGGACCCAAATGCAGATTAAAGTCAAAATAATTCCTTTATTTCAAGGCTATGCTGACAAATACAGAACAGAACACTCACCGAGGACAAGCCAATACACAAGACAACCCGACAAAGAGAGACAGAAAACCCAGAACTTAAATACACCCAGGACTAATCACATAAACACGAGACAGGTGAGGAGGGAGGAGAAAACACATAGGTACCAGGTGAACACAATTGGGTAATCAGAGAGGGAAACCGACAGAAAGCAAACAGGCAGGAAACGGGGGTGAACACTTTACAAAATAAAATAGGAAACCCAAAGATAGAAAAGGACAAGAAAAATACCAACACAGACAAATCCTAACACCTTCGTTTTAGATGATTTGCTGAGTGGAGGGTGGGGCTTATTGCGTTGAATGGGGGGAGTCAATTATAGAATTGAAAGTTTTTTGAAAGAAGTTCTTTAAGCGTTGTAGCTTTTTCATCTCATCTCCAGCAATAGGTCATCATTTAAGAACAAGTAATAGTTTTGTCAAGATTCTACAGAAAAAAAGTCAAAAAAGTATAGTATGTCAGAAATATGGAAAAGTCATTGTGTACAAATAGTATGTTGAAAATCAAAAAAGAAAAAGAAAACTCAATTCCATCCATCCATCCATCCATCTTCTCCCGCTTATCCGTGGTTGGGTCGCGGGGGTAGCAGTTCCAGCAGAGAGCCCCAAACTTTCTTTTCCCTGGCGACATCAACCAGCTCTGACTGGGGGATCCCAAGGCGCTCCCAGGCCAGCGAAGAGATATAATCCCTCCACCTGGTCCTAGGTCTACCCCTTGGTCTCTTCCCAGCTGGACGTGCCTGGAACACCTCCCTAGGGAGGCGCCCAGGTGGCATCCTAACTAGGTGCCCGAACCACCTCAACTGGCTTCTTTCGACGCGAAGGAGGAGCGGCTCAACTCCGAGCGGCTCAACTCCGAGTCCCTCCCTGATGACCGAACTTCTCACCTTATCTCTAAGGGAGACACCAGCCACCCGGCGGAGGAAACCCATCTCGGCCGCTTGTATCCGCGATCTCGTTCTTTCGGTCATGACCCATCCTTCATGACCATAGGTGAGGGTAGGAACGAAAATGGCCCGGTAGACAGAGAGCTTTGCCTTCTGGCTCAGCTCCATTTTCGTCACAACGGTGCGGTAAAGCGACTGCAGTACCGCTCCCGCTGCTCCGATTCTCCGGCCCATCTCACGCTCCATTGTTCCCTCACCCGAGATACTTGAACTCCTTCACTTTGGGTAAGGACTCATTCCCTACTTGGAGTGGACAGTCCATCGGTTTCCTGCTGAGAACCATGGCCTCAGATTTGGAGGTGCTGATCCTCATCCCAGCCGCTTCACACTCGGTTGCGAACCGATCCAGTGAGTGCTGAAGGTCGCAGACCGATGAAGCCATTAGAACCACATCATCTGCAAAAAGCAGTGGTGCAATCCTTAGTCCACCGAACTGCAGACCCCCTCCCCCACGACTACGCCTCGAAATCCGATCCATGTATATTACAAACAGGATTGGTGACAAAGCGCAGCCCTGGCGGAGGCCAACCCTCACCGGAAATGGGTCCGACTTACTGCCGAGGACCCGGACACAGCTCTCGCTTTGGGAGTACAGAGATTGGATGGCCCTGAGTAGAGACCCCCCACCCCATAATCCCGCAGCACCTCCCACAGTAACTCCCTGGGAACCCGGTCATACGCCTTCTCCAAGTCTACAAAACACATGTAGACCGGATAAGCGTACTCCCAGGCCCCCTCCAGGATCCTTGCGAGAGTAAAAAGCTGATCCGTCGTTCCACGACCAGGACGGAATCCGCATTGTTCCTCCTCAATCTGAGGTTCGACAATCGGCCTGACCCTCCTTTCAAGTACCTTGGAGTAAACTTTCCCGTGGAGGCTGAGTAGTGTGATGCCTCTGTAATTGGCACACACCCTCTGATCCCCCTTTTTGAAAAGGGGGACCACCACCCCGGTCTGCCACTCCTTCGGTACTGTTTCCGACTTCCACGCAACGTTGATGAGACGTGTCAACCATGACAGTCCCTCAACACCCAGAGCCTTCAGCATTTCCGGGCGGATCTCATCCACCCCCGGGGCTTTGCCACTGTGGAGTTGTTTAACGACCTCAGTGACCTCCCACCGGGAGATTGGTGTTGATCCCCCGTCATACTCCAGCTCTGCCTCTAACATAGAGGGCGGAGTTGTCGGGTTCAGGAGTTCCTCAAAGTGTTCCTTCCAACGCCCCAACACTCCATCAGTTGAGGTCAACAACGTCCCATCCTTACTGTACACAGCTTGGATGGTTCCCTGCTTCCCCCTCCTGAGGTGTCGGACAGTTTTCCAGAACAACTTTGGTGCCGCCCGAAAGTCCTTCTCCATGTCTTCTCCAAACTTCTCCCACACCCGCTGCTTTGCCTCGGCCACGGATGAGGCTGCTGCCCTTCGGGCCTGTCGGTACCTTGCAACTGCCTCGGGAGTCCCCCGGGATAACAAATCCCTGAAGGCCTCCTTCTTCAGTCGGACGGCTTCCCTGACCACCGGTGTCCACCAGGAGGTTCGAGGGTTACCGCCCCTTGAGGCACCTAGGACCTTGAGACCACAGCTCCCCACCGCGGCTTCGGGAATAGAGGCTTTGAACACCGACCACTCTGGTTCAATGTCCCCAACCTCCACAGGAATGCCCGAAAAGCTCCGCCGGAGGTGTGAGTTGAAGGCCTCCTGAACTTGGGCCTCCTCCAGACGTTCCCAGTTCACCCGAACTACACGTTTGGGCTTACCAGGTCTATCCAGAGGCTTCCCCCGCCACTCGACCCAACTCACCACCAGATGGTGATCAGTTGACAACTCCGCCCCTCTCTTTACCCGAGTGTCCAAAACATACGGCCTCAGGTCCGATGATACGATAACGAAATCGATCATGGACCTTCTGCCTAGGGTGCTCTGGTACTACGTACACTTATGAGCATCCTTATGTTCGAACATGGTGTTTGTTATGGACAATCCATGACTAGCACATAAGTCCAGTAACAAACCACCACTCCGGTTCAGATCAGGGGGGCCGTTCCTCCCAATCACGCCCCTCCAAGTGTCTCCATCATTGCCCACATGTGCGTTGAAGTCTCCCAGCAAGACTAAGGAGTCCCCTTCAGGAGCCCCATACAGGACTCTTTCCAGGGTCTCCAAGAAGGCCGAATACTCTGAACTGCTGTTGGGTGCATAAGCACACACAACAGTCAGAGTTTTCCCCCCCATAACCCGCAGGCGTAGGGAGGCGACCCTCTCGTCCACTGGGGTAAACTCCAACAACGAAGCACCTAACCGGGGACTTGTGAGTATCCCCACACCCGCCCGGCGCCTCACACCCTGAGCAACTCCGGAGAAGAATAGAGTCCAACCCCTATCCAGAAGTAAGGTTCCAGAGCCGACGCTGTGCGTAGAGGTGAGCCCAACCAGATCCAACTGGTACCGCTCCACCTCCCGCACAAGCTCCGGCTCCTTCCCCCCCAGAGAGGTGACGTTCCACGTCCCCAAAGCCAGCTTCTGCCGCCCGGGTCTGGTCCGTCGAGACCCTCCGCTTTCACTGCCACCCTTCTGGCAGCGCACCCGACCCCATCGATGTTTCCCGTAGGTGGTGGGCCCACGGGACGGAGAAGCGGAGGTGTTGACCACGTTGCCTTTTCGGGCTGGGCCCGGCCGGGCTCCATGGCAAGCCCGGCCACCAGACGCTCGCCGACGAGTCCTCCTTCTGGGCCTGGCTCCAGAAGGGGACCCCGGGCTTCCTCCGGGCCGGGTATCCTCACTTCCTGTGTCGTCTTTCATGAGGTCTTTTGAACCAATCTTAGTCTGGCCCCTTGCCTGAGACCAATTTGCCATGGGAGACCCTACCAGGAACACAAGGTTCCAGACAACACAGCCCCCAGGTTCATCAGGGCACACAAACCTCTCTACCACGGTAAGGTGCTGGTTCTTCAGAGAGGGAAAAAACTCAATTCAATACAAATTAATGAATATTTTACACTGTTCTAAAGTTTTTCACCCCTTAAAGAAAAACCCCTTCCTTACCAAGTACTTCATATTATACCCTTTGTTAAGTGTTGCGTACATCAAGGTGTATCTTAAAGTATCTTGGTAGCAGAAAATAACTAAAATATGTAAGTTTATCAGAAAAGAAAAAACCTTGTTTATCTGAACAAGTGTTGCATACACCAAAGTGTGTCTAAAAGTATCTTAGTAACACAAGAAAAAGAGAAGAAAGCGTTGATGTTAACAAAAACTGGATTGTTCCACTGAAATAATAAATAAATAATTTCAAAAAGTGCTCTTAAAAAGAACAAATGTATTCAGATAAAGTATTTTGTTAGACTATTAAGTCCACAATGGTTACATTTAACCCCTAACCCATTTGTATTATATGTTTGTTTTCCTAATAAAGCCAGAGTAACCTGAATTAATTTTGTCTCCATACCTTTTATTTTTTACATTTTGTAACAATCTTTAAACATTTGTAGAGAACAAACACTGTGGTTAAAATGAGTGTCTTTATGACGTCTCTCACACAGTTGGTATTTTTCACAAAATTCATTTTTAAACACATCATCTTGATACAGAGATAACACATTTTCGTAAGACAACCCTGACACTCTGTTTACATAGGTAGAATACACAATATTTTTCTTTGAGGGGTCCTTAGTTTAAAATGATCTGGTGAGGAGGGTGTGACTTGTTATGTTGAGTGGGAGGCGGAGTCCTCTGTAAAGGTGAGATTCTTTTTCACCAGTATAATGTCCATCGATGTCTGACTCTGTTAAAAAAGTTCTTTAAGCTTTGTAGCTTTTCCATCAATCATTTTCAGCCAAGCAGTCAGAGGCACCCGCACAGATGTCTGAAAAACCCCGCATGTAGAGTTAAAATACTCCAAAACAAAATCATCAGAGGGGTCCTTCCCCAGCGTTTCCAAATGGCTTGCACGGTAATACCATCGCCCCGATGGTCCGCTTTTAGTTTCCCAGACGGTGCTTGTCAGGACTCTTCTCACTTCTGGCAGCGGGGAAATAACTCTTTCTTCCTCCACATTGAGGGGCGGCGGTGAAATCTCTTCTTTGATCTCGCATGCTGTCTGTGTTTCTTTGCTTTTCTTTGCAAATATCTTGTACACCGCTGGTTCCACTATGGTTTCTTGATGCACTACTTCTTCCGATACCGTGGTTGCGTGGAGATCTCTGGAAGACACCAGAGTTAACACAGCCCAATCTGTGCATATCTATGCTTCTCTTGGCCATTTTTCTTTTGTTTTTAAAAGGTGACTTGATAAGTGGAAATGCCTGGCCTGTTATTTAGTTTGAGCGTATTTATTTTCATCTATTTCCATCCCCTTACTTTTAAATGTTCTGGTGAGGAGGGCGGGACATGTTATGTTGAGTAGAGGCGGAGCCCTTGTACAAGCTGGAGGCTTCATGGAGTGAAATGGAGCAGAAACACATTCTTTATGGGTACAGCAAAATTCTAATATTATCCCTAGTACAACCTCACACAAACTTAATATTGGGTTTCCTTATAGTGGTGTAAAGTAATTATAAAAAGACAAAGATTATGTTTTTTAAATTGTTTTATTATTTCCCCTCTTCAGAGAGACTTTTCTTATAGTTAGTAAAAAGTAATTACACATTAGTTCACAGTCGTTACAATTAAAAAAAAGAGAATATCCTCAGGTATCACATTATACAATATTACGACTTTTTGAGATATTTTCAACACAATATACTTGTAACTTTTTTTTATAGGGCTTCAGATATTTTGCATGTCTGCATAAACACGGTGTCATCTTTCTTGAAACTGACGTGCAGTCCGTTTTACAAAAGAGTGAAAAATAATGGCTGTTTTTATTTCATTTGATCTTGTTTTATTTTTTTTAACTAACTACATCTCACAGATAGTGTTCTAAATCTGCATACCTTCCCTGCACTTTTGTGTCTACAAGCTGAAAAGGTAGATAATGAAGTACTTTGTTTTACTAGATTTCGTTAAGCACCTGACTCTTAATGTCAGTTTGTGATTTTGAGGCTATTTCAGTGAAAACAAGACTGTTTTGAACAGATACACTTTTGTGTATAAAAGCGGACCATTACCATTAAGTACTGTGTTTGAGGAGATTTCGTTAGGATTCTGACTTTAAAAAGGCAAGTTTTTTTGATTTAAAGACTTTTTACAGACACTCGGCATATTTATGTGTAAAGATTTCGTTAAGAATCTGACTCTTAACCCACCATCCCCCGAGAGCCAAGCATAATCACCCCCTGCAGCAGCTCGGGTGTGAACCATAGACTGTATATATAAATGGACGTAGGGTCCGTGACGTCACCCATAGGATTCTGCAGAGTTGCCGTGAAGCCCTTAGTAGGCGGAGTCGGCCACTAACGGCTCAACAGTGACGTCAGAGTTCAACTCCCGCCTTCTCCAGCCTGCTCCAAATAAGGGCAAAGAGGCGGAGCCGAGGCGGGACCTGCTGCCACCCAGCTGGAAGTTCCAGAGCTAGCTGAAGCTACCAAGCTAAGCTAACATGCTCCCCATCTGCACACTGCCGTCGCATTTTACGTTTCTAAGGTAAGCAGCCATGAAACTATTCAGCAATACTATAAATAATAATCTAAGTTATTGAGTTTTTAGCATAATACTTCAGAATCTTAAAACCCCTTAACGTTTGTATGCAATTGTGCTAAATTCAACTCTGGAATCAAACAAATATTAATATGTTTGCATGACATTAGTTATTTATATTTTGATATCACTTAACCATACGTTTAATACATTTAAGTCAAGCTAAGGTACATGTGATGGTAGCTAGTCAGTGCTCTTACCTGTGAGGCCAACAGCATAATAACCAGACTGTATCATTAAAAATAAGTACCAGTTCTAGATCCTTGACTTTAGACAAACAATTCAAAAGACAAAATGTATTTAAAGACCAATCTTTATTTGAATGTGCCTCTTAACCTGATATATTAGTTATACAGTAATAGTATTGACAATCTAAAAAAACTGAGCAACTCAACAGTCAACTTTATGTTTCTTATTGTCTAAAGCATTTATTATTTTCATTTCCCCCCTCTCATATTCAGTGTGGACGGATTGAGACAGCATGGTGTCCAGAGGGCTGCAGAGACTTCAGGGAGAAACCTCCGTGTGATGGACGTCCTGTCTGTTGGTTTGGAGAGGACTGGGGGTCTTTCCTCAGCGAGGAGGACCAGGCCTGATGGAGGAGCCCATGCTGGGCAAAGCTGACACCAACTGCACAGGCCTAGTCTGTCACTTTATTTGACTAAATGTGTTTACTTATACATTTAATAGGTTTACACCTTCTGTCCATATGTGCTTTTTATTTAAAACATTTGATTAACTTTTGGTTCACATTTCAATAAACTGTATTTGTATTTGCTCTCCTTTTGTCCATTATTCTTACTGAAAATGTTAGATTACACATTCACATCTGACTGAAGATTGGCCCCATTTATTTGTGACGTTGCAAACTCTGCGGTACAAGGCACAAGTGATGTGAAGCTCATAAAGTGAGGCAAATAGAAATAATCAGCGGATGGAGTGTAGATGTGGAAATAGCTGCATTCGATCAGCTGACTGTTTTTACAATAAAAGTTGTTTATAGTGAATGTCCTGTACTGGTCTTAACATCTCATAGCATCAGCTCTTAATGATCCTCTTGGATGTTCTTCTTGACCCTCAGAGAAGGAGAACATGTCGTGTCTTTCAGGCATTTCCTTTCCTAACAAAAATGACAGGAAACATAAAACATATTATTGCAGAACAAGTGTGTTATTTATGAAAGCGGTGTGTTTGCGTGTTTAGGGGCTGTAGATATCATTATTTTGTAATTGTAATGTTTTTTTTTTTATTTAAACAATGAGCTACAAAGACAATCAGATTATGAATGAACAGTATGATGTTCATCAACATTGAAATATATGTTATTATCAAAATAATATTTAACTGTTATCAAAACGTAGTGCAACTGTAGCTTGCTCTGTTGTCTCACTGAAAGAATCACTTTTACCACGTTTTTACAGACAATATTGAGAGATAAATCTTTGTCTTCAATACATTACATTAGAAAGCTGACAAAGTCATATTGCTAAATATCTAAATGTAACTTTTTGCATGGAAAAACCCCTCAACTTAAATGATGTGTAGGTGATCTAGTATTTAGTATTGTTTATTGGAATGTATATCAGTGTATTCAAGTCAATACTTCATTCATTTAAACCAATATCTTTCTTGATTCTTTGTACAGTAAGAAAAAAAGAGTCTTTGTACCTGTGCTGAAGTTCACTGCTGTGAGGAGTCCAGTTCTGTCTCTCACTCTCTGGTCCAGCCTGTCTGCATCACCTGGACACCTTAAACAAACAGATATATATATGTAAAGTACCATGTGTACAAACAATGTAACTGATTCTCTTCCGTTGGACATGTTGGATTGTGTATTGTCCGAGTCAGGGTCCTTTTTATTTTACTGTAACTTTGGAAGTTGTGTTACCAATGCTTACTGTTTATTTGATACCCATTTGGTAATGCAATTAATAAAAACAACAAGATTTTGGTTCGTTCTTCAGATGACTGTGACGTTAAGGTGTAAGCTCAATAATGCTCCAGCTCAATCAACCATATTGTAATATCTAAGTAATCATCTTGAAATATGACATTAATAATTGTAATATACACACATCTTATTGTGAGGTTGATTTCACATAACTACTTCGACATTAACTTGTCTACATACGTGAGCATAGCCAATTTAAATTAACCTTAGCGATGCATACAGTTCCTCCTACATAATAAAATATCTCTAAGTTACAAGGATGTAACCTTATTTTATCAAACTCAAACAGAAGCCGTTTGTTCAACAGTATTATCCCACTTAACACTTGTCTATTTCGTTTGAACCTTTATATATACAGTCTATGATTTTAACTTGGAGGGTACGATTACAATCGTTAGCACCGATGTAGCTACCACTAGCTTACATGCTAACCCAAGCCTTACCATTCATTACGTAGCTGATTAAAATCATTAACACATAAATAAAGCACTCGAATTTCACTTACCGCATTCATGCACCGTCTGTTTTAACCGCAGAGCGAGTCACAATAGTCCGATATATAAGCATGAAGAACAAACAACCACGGCCGGCTTCAAGTTGTGTTTCCTGGATGAGCTGAGCAGGCAGAGTCCCTGTAGCTAGCTTCACGGAGCAGCTAGCAGAGAGACAAGAAGCTAACAGCGGCAGGCACTTGACAGAGCCGTCACTCAACGTGACCACGCCCTAATTTATGCACACACTTTAAGACCTAATATAAATAAAAGGGTCGCGTTAGAAAACAATTCACTCTCAGATCCATAATCATGAAGGTGGAATCTAACTATATCGATAATAAAATGTATGGAGCCAGGGAGAGAAACATGTTTTTTTCTGCTGTAAAGTTGGGCATTTTAAAATGGGGGTCTATGGAAATTGCTCCTTTCTGCAGCCATCGCCTATCGGCCAATATATGAACTGCAGTGTGTGACACTTCCGTATTGGCTTCACGGCTCTACCCCACAGTTTGCCGCTTGGTGTGAACCCACATACAGAATGTCAGTCACTGCGTAACACCTGTTATAACACCTCACATCAAAGGGCAAACATCAAAGGCTAATTAGATTAGACAACAAAGGGCTCTGAGGGGCAGGGGCCAGACAACATAACTTCAAAGAGTCTGCCTTAATCAACACATCAAAGAATTAGACAACAAAAGGCACTACACAGGGGGGCATTTCACACCTACCTGTTATAACACACATCAAAAGGATCTCGAACAATGGGAGGCGGGACTTAGCTCATTAACATGATTGTACCCAATCACATCAAAGGATCTCGCAATGGGAGGCGGGACTTAGGTCATTTGCATAATTGGGGGCGTGTCACCTGTCACTTTTTCATGCATACTAATGTGATTGAATGAGTATCATTATAACTACTGAGGCAGCACAGCAAACCAGGACAACACGGAGGAAAAGGCACAGACAAACTGCATGATATGCTATTCAATGTTTATTGAATTCCATGTATTTTTACATTACATTACATTGCATTTAGCTGACGCTTTTATCCAAAGCGACTTACAATAAGTACATTCGACCAGGAAGATATTTGCAATGGATGTTCCTAAAACAACACATTTAACATCATCATCATCATGCTGCTGCTGCTGCTAGTCCTTTGATAGTCACCTGTCGGTCTCCTGTCCTTTCTGAAAGCCATAAAGATGACATTAGTCATTTAGATAACTTGTGTCCTCAATTACCATGGCATTACTGAAACTACCATGAATTTAAGAAAATGGTAGAAATTAATCTAATCTGAATTTTAAAGCATTACTTTAGATCCCCTCCCTCTAAATATATCAATAAACATTAGAAAGTGATGCTCCTGACTACCATACGTTTAAGGAGATAATATTGGTTTTAAAGAATTCAAAGCTATCTCTCTCTCTCTCTCACAACCTATTTAACTATGTTACACCCACACAATGAAAGTACACTATTACTGTAATATTTACATTTACCTATCTTCAAATGGATCCTTGTTGTTGTTGCTGTATTCTCCAGGTTCTGATGCTTCATCTCCACTGCTGCTAGTGTTACAAGTCCGCTGTGCAGAGCTGGTAATCAGATAATAAGCCTGTTGAACAGGAGAAAAGAATGAAGCAGAGGGAAAGTTGCTGCCGTTTGTGTGATTGTCCTAGCCAGAATTTATTAAACACATTAATAAATTCACTTACATCCGTTTTCTCTATTTATCTAATCATTCTCTGGTTTGACACCACATGTATCTCTGCGTGTGGTCGAATGAATATGGCTTCCTTCTTGCCAACCAGGTTTATTATCTGTGCAAACAGAATATAATGAAATGGCTTCACCAGCTTTCTACCTCAATACTTCTCCTCAGTGAGGCCTGAAGCTAACTGAGAATGTAAAAATACATTTAGCCAATCAAAATGTCTGACATATTTCGTTTTCTAATCAAAAATTGATATAAATCCACATGCCATATTATGACTTTCATGAAGGATTAAAGCCTTTTTCATTTACAGTATAATACAGTGATAACAGATAACACATACAACCCAACTGTACTCACTTTAACCTGGCTGTTGTACAGGGACAATATTAGCATAGCATTAGCACTTTAGCATTTAAATAATATGAACAATTATGACCTCAAACCAGCATTTCACATATTTATACAAACAGAATACACTTGAAATGTAAGCCAGACTAGTGCACGGGACTCATTACACAAAATAACATAGTAGACCGCTACATTATTCAGGGAGCAACAGCCTGTGTTAAAGAAGCTAGCGGACGCCATTAGCCTTTAGCCACACGCTAGTGGCGTAGCTCACAGAATGATATTAAAGTTAACTACACATAAAACAGTTTCAAACACACTTCTTATATCGAAATATGACATAATCTGTGGACACACTACTAACCTGTTGAACAGGAGAAATAAATGAAGCAGAGGGAAAGTTGCTGCCATGTGTCTGTCTTCTTCTTCTTCTTCTTCTTCTTCTTCTTCTTCTTCTTCTTCTTCTTCTTCTTCTTCTTCTTCTTCTTCTTCTTCTTCTTCTTCTTCTTCTTCTTCTTCTTCTTCTTCTTCTTCTCTCGGACCATGCCGTTTCTCTAACGCTAAACCGGAAGTCCGGCTAATAACGACGAACTTAAAGATAACAATACCATTAGCACTTTAGTGACTTTATGAACTGCAAACAAATTATAACATAAAATACAGCACACTGTTTGAAGCGCTGCATATTATATAAACTAACGTTACACACGGCAACGACATTAACTGCAAACAGTCGTGACTTGTGTGAAGTGTAACATTAAACAATATATTAACATATTAAATACAACATTTATGACACCACTCGTTCCACTCAGTAACCTTCTTTGTTCTAAGACATGTGATAGTCTATACACTATCATCTTCTCCATCCATTTACACAAGTGTGATGTTACTGGGTAATGATCACTTCCTATGGTACAGTCACTTTTTACATACCATTCAAACGATTTAACTAAACTATCCGTCACAAGTATGAGGTCCAAACATGATTGTGTCCCCCTATTCACGTCTATTCTTGTTTTTTGTCCATCATTAAGGCAAAAACAATGCCCTGTGAAAAAGTATCTCTTTAGCCCTTTCCAAAGTCCTTTAAAAACTCATGCAGCAGTTGCATCTCAAAAGGCCTTAAGGGAAGGTTTTGTTACATTTTAAGCCATAACCTTTGATATTTAGTTGAACCAGAGGCATCAATCTGCATCTACTTTCCGAGCCGGTTCCAAAAAGACCAAGTTCAAAGCTGTCAGACCTTCCTTTGTGCCGTAAAGGGCACCATGCGGCATGAAAATGTGACCTCTGACCTCAGTTTTGACCTTGTCGAAGGTCGCAGGGTCCCCAAATGTTGCAAGCGGGTTCCACACGAGTTAAGCAACACACTCTCAAAGTCTCGGAGTGCCACGCACCTTTTTTCAATTTTTTTCATTTTCTCCCCCTCCCCCGCCTGTCAGACCCTTAGCTTATGAAAGGATTTTGTGATAAAGTTTGACATTTAATTGAATAAATATTTCTGGGTGGGTTAGGGTTCCCATATTTCAGATTCCTGATCTGGGCCCTATTTAGAAGTCCCTGAAGAAAAAATTAGGACCCCATATTGGGTTGACGGACACCCCCCCATGCAGTATAAGTACACACTAATGAGAAGAGCGCCATCTATGGTCCAATGCATGCATACACACTCATATGCTGTTTGTGTACTCATTTAGACTGCCAAGTGACGGTAAAAAGCCAAGGCGATCCCATGGCCAAGTATGGTGTGCCCTCGAGGGTCAGAACCGACCATGGGGGCGAAGACAACTCTGTCTGCCTAATGATGAGCATCTTCAGAGGCTCTCACAGAGGCAGTGCTCTCACAGAGGCAGTGCTCCCCGTGGAAGAAGCACTCACAACCAGAGAATAGAACAGCTCTGGGGTGACCAGAGGTGTGAGCAATGTCTATTACGACCTCTTCAACTTCCTGGAGAGTGAAGGCATAATAGACATAGACAATGAAATGCACATGTGGGCCCTGCAATATGTCTATCTCCCACGCATAAACCATGACCTACGGGGTTTTTTGGACCAGTGGAACAATCATGGGTTGAGGACCGAAAGACACCAGAGTCCCATACAACTTTGTGTCCAAGGTTGCCTGGAACGGCAGGGCCAGACCACTTCTGCCATGCAGAGCCTCTTTGGTGCAGGACAAGGAGATGCTCAGGAGGAGCCAGAGATAGAGGGTAGAGCTGATGCAGGAGAGGATGCTCAGGAGGAGCCAGACAGAGAGGGTAGAGCTGATGCAGGAGATGATGCTCAGGAGGAGCCAGAGAGAGAGAGAGGGTAGAGCTGATGCAGGAGATGATGCTCAGGAGGAGCCAGAGAGAGAGAGAGGGTAGAGCTGATGCAGAGGAGGATGCTCAGGAGGAGCCAGAGAGAGAGGGTAGAGCTGATGCAGGAGATGTTGCTCAGGAGGAGCCAGAGAGAGAGGGTAGAGCTGATGCAGGAGATGATGCTCAGGAGGAGCCAGAGAGAGAGAGTAGAGCTGATGCAGGAGATGTTGCTCAGGAGGAGCCAGAGAGAGAGAGTAGAGCTGATGCAGGGGATGTTGCATTGGACTGGCCAGAGAGGGTCACCGTACCTCGAAACCAGCACCTGCTAAGCGATGAGGACATGGAGCAACTCACCGCTCATTTCACAGCGGCTCCCCCGCAGGCTGTTCTTTGCCCTTTGCCTTTTTTAAAACTACTACTTTGCAAATGTTTCTAGTGTGCAGTGTATATATGTGTGTACCTATGTTTTTATGTTGTAGTATTCGAGTGAATTTTACTTAAATAAATTACTAGCCCGCTTGTGGCCTGCACGTTGCCACGGTGACTGGGCTTTATATAGTCATCCATTGGGATGTGTTTTCGACAAATAACAGTCCAGACCTCATGGGGAAATTCAATAATAGCCACTAAATGATTTTTTAAAGAAAACATAATGTGTTGACATTGATATATTACAAAACATAACCCTGAGTTTAACATTGTTCATTAGTGCCACGGTACATAAGCACATACTGTAGGAAAGCAACAAAAAAGCTATAAATGCACATATGCATTGCTGCCTGAGAACATGCACAGCTTGAAATGCTATTAATATCTGCATGAAGTTTAAAAAATGCTCTTGTTTCTTTTACTAATTACAATGCTTTTCAACATGTATCTATCCATTTTCATTCAGTCTTCATATGCGATGCTGTTTCTTGGTGAGCTTGACAGTAATTATTGACTCCAATGAGGTGAAGAGGCTACAATTAAGTTTATAATGTAATCTCTGGATGTTCTCAGACATCTAGGATATGTTCTTGTGAGTACCTGGGCATAATGTAATAAAATATTCCGACTGACTAATTGTGATACCACTTTTACCTACTGATAATCTAAAACCTAGCAACGGATCATGTAAAACTCTCGTGAAAATATAATGCATCATTGGGAATTTATCACATTTTCAGGTTCGTTTAATTATTTTTTTAAACTGATAAAGTTATACATTTGGTGTTCTAAGACCTGGGATGTATGTCATACACGTGTGCCATGGCATACACTGGGAACTACACTGTGTTGTGTGTCCTGCACTTCATCCCCTCGTCACCCTGTTTGTATATAAGTCCTGGGTTTCTGTCCTGTTCTTGTCGGTTCCTTGTTTGTCTATGTCATGAAGTTCTGTTTTTTCCGTGTTGATTGTTGTTACTTGAGTTCCTGTTCTGCCTGTTAAATATACATTTGTGTTAAGTTTTCTGCTGTCTCCAGTCTCTGCATTTGGGTCCAACTACTCCTTGCTTCACATGACAATGATTGATTTGTACTATATATCGAATTGCTATTTTTGCCATTATTGTATTGTTATTAGTGCTTTTGCAGGGAATTATTATTATTATTACTTTAAATCTCATAGATATTAACACTATTATACATACGGCTGAAATAATCATCATCATTAATTGTTTTGTGATATTATGTCCCTCTTCCTTCACAAGCACTATATATCAATATATAATACTATTCTGAAGCATGCAATGAAATAGAAGCAGAAAATGCTGCAGTGTTTGTGATGAACCTTTGTATACATTTTGTGGTACAATTAATTTGATATGGTTGGATATAGTTTTCAGCTGGAGCAACACTAATACTGAGGCTGATACCCTCCCATTTCTTTGCCGTGAAACGCAGAAGACAGGCTACCGCCTTAATTTGAGGGTGAAGTGTTTTGCCCAGGGACACAACTACATGCTGACTGCAATGGGATTTGAACATGCTATCACCGGATTCGAAGTCCAGCACACTATCCACTGAGCCACAGCCCTCCATTAAAAACAAAGATTATAAGTCATTCAAAACAGATAATAAAAAAAGCTGGAGAGAAAAAAATTCCACTCCGAGACTCGAACCCGGCCATCTCGAATGTCTGACCCACACTTAGAATATTACTCTACAAGCAGATTGTAGTAATTTTACACCCACGCAGTGCATGGTCGAAGTGCGCATATTTTACGTACTTAATCATGGGAAGTAACTACAGACCCATAGTATTAACATCACACTTGTGTAAATGGATGGAGAAGATGATAGTGTTTAGACTATCACATGTCTTAGAACAAAGAGGTTTACTGAGTGGAATGAGTGGTGTCATAAATGTTTTATTTAATATGTTAATATATTGTTTAATGTTACACTTCACACATATCACGACTGTTTGCAGTTAATGTCGTTGCCGTGTATAACGTTAGTTTATATAATGTGCAGCGCTTCAAACAGTGTGCTGCATTTTTTGTTATAATTTGTTTGCAGTTCATAAAGTCACCACTAGGAGTGCTAATGCTATTGTTATCTTTAAGTTCGCCGATCTTAGCCTCACTTCCGGTTTAGCGTTAAAGAAATGGCATGTTCCGAGAGAAGAAGAAGAAGAAGAAGAAGAAGAAGAAGAAGAAGAAGAAGAAGAAGAAGAAGAAGAAGAAGAAGACACATGGTAGCAACTTTCCCTCTGCTTCATTCATTTCTCCTGTTCAACAGGTTAGTAGTGTGTACACAGATTATGTCATATTTCGATCTAAGAAGTGTGTTTGAAACTGTTTTATGTGTAGTTAACTTTAATATCATTCTGTGAGCTACGCCACTAGCGTGTTGCTAATGGCTAATGGCGTCTGCTAGCTTCTTTAACACAGGCTGTTGCTCCCTGAATAATGTAGCGGTCTACTATGTTACTTTGTGTAATGAGTCCCGTGCACTAGTCTGGCTTACATTTCAAGTTTATTCTGTTTGTATAAATATGTGAAATGCTGGTCTGAGGTCATAATTGTTCATATTATCTAAATGCTAAAGCGCTAATGCTATGCTAATATTGTGCCTGTACAACAGCCAGGTTAAAGTGAGTACAGTCGGGTTGTGTGTGTTATCTGTTATCACTGTATTATACTGTAAATGAAAAAGGCTTTAATCCTTCATGAAAGTCATAATATTGCATGTGGATGTGGGGAATACAGCAACAACAAGGATCCATTTGAAGATAGGTAAATGTAAATATTACAGTAATAGTGTACTTTCATTGTGTGGGTGTAACATAGTTAAATAGGTTGTAAGGGAGAGAGAGAGAGAGAGAGACTCCTGTCCCACCTCCCCAGCCAGCAAAGAAGTCTCGCCTAGCACACCTCCCTCCCGCCGACACAGCCACCAGCAGCCACCAGCAGCCCATGCACCATCACCATCACCCCCACCTACACAGCAGCCAGACCCACTGTCTTGGAAGACAGACAAAGACCATGGCACTGCTCCCCCGGTCTTTACATTTATAATGAATAGTTGGTTGAGAAAGTTCTGATATTGTCAGGGTTCGTACGGTCATTAAAAACCTGGAAAAGTCATGGAATGCAATATGCAGCTCTGCACAGCGGATTTGTAACACTAGCAGCAGTGGAGATGGAGCATCAGAACCTTGAGAATACAGCAACAACAACAAGGATCCATTTGAAGATAGGTAAATATTACAGTAATAGTGTACTTTCATTGTGTGGGTGTAACATAGTTAAATAGGGAGAGAGAGGGGAGAAACATTCCACTTGAACTTTATATTTTAATGAACTTAGTAGTAATTATTGTCCTATATTTCTTTCCGATTTCACAGCTGCCTGGGCCTAGCAGCAAGAACCTCCATCTGTGCCTGCACCCAGGTCAAGATCTACCGTGGCTCAAGGGCCTTCACCAGAGCCATCACCACCAAGGACCAGAGGACCAGCATCACTACAGCAGCCTCCATCTCCATCTGTGCCTGCCACAAGATTAAGATACACCTCAGTACAAAGGCCTCCGCCACAGCCATCACGATCAACCCAGCCAGCAAAGAAGTCTCGCCTTACCTTATCTTACTGAAGGGTATTTATGTCTCCTTAAATCACCTTTTAAATGTACTTCTTATAACATGGCATGGTGTAACATTCAACATTTTCAGTCTCTGGTCTTGCTAGAAATGCAATGTCACTCACCTTAGAGCACTGTCTTATGAGATACTTAGCTTAGAAATCAGATTTTTGGAAAACTTAAAAACTCTTGTGAAAACACAGATGTACTCATGTCATCCATTTGTTTTGGTGTTTCAGATTTGGTTTACCAACGTTTTTGATTCACAAAAGTAGTGACATATATTAATTACACTATATAAATGTGTTGTTCATGTCTATAATGAAAATGTGTAAATTAGAATTTGGAGTAAAATAGTTCTATCACTCTACTTTCACCACAGAAAAGTTACATCAGGACTGATTCATGACTTCATATTCCATACTGAGGTTCATGTGATGTGTACAAATACAAATTGAGCATTACAACTTTTTTTTTCAACCAACTATTTATGTTAACATAAGGAACTGTAAAATCTCAATATTTACAATACAGGGTTCATACACTTGTTCACCAATGATTTGAAATGACTTTTCCATGACCAAAAAAATGACTCTTTCATGTGGCTAGCATGCGCTGCCTCGCCCATATTCGAAATATTGAATATGTTACAACACAGTTTGCATTTAGCACATCTTGGGTCATGACCGAAAGAACGAGATCGCGGATACAAGCGGCCGAGATGGGTTTTCTCCGCCGGGTGGCTGGTGTTTCCCATAGGGATAAGGTGAGAAGTTCGGTCATCAGGGAGGGACTCGGAGTTGAGCCGCTCCTCCTTCGCGTCGAAAGGAGCCAGTTGAGGTGGTTCACATTAGTATGCATGGAATGTGACAGGTCGCCCCGCCCCTTTTTTGACATGTTGACCGGAAGTCCCACCCCTTTTGACCGGAAGTCCCACCATGTTTGACCGGAAGTCCCGCCCCTTTCGGCCGGAAGTCCCGCCCCGTTTGACCGGATGTCCCACCCCCACTTCCGGCGGATGTCCCGCCCCCGCTTCCGGTTTACAAAATACAAATTAAATTAAATTTAAATTTAAAAAATGAGAAAAATAAAATGCCCTTGTTTAAATCAATTAGTATGCATAGGATATATGTCCCGCCTCCTAACCACTTCCTGTGCCCCTAATCCTATATACAGTATTGAATGTAACTTACAAATACTTGCAAATAACATGAAATTAATCAAAGTAAAGCATCTAAAAAAAACATATATTTAAAAAAAAGTCAGCCTCTCTGTTTTTGCGAACATTCCGAGACAAGTCAAAACATGAGGGGAGAAAACATATGGTGGCCGAGGGGAGGGGGAACACACACACACACACACACACACTTTCCCCGCCCCTCACCCCTCTCCCGTTAGAGGTTGTCTAAATAAAAAGCCAGCGTCTTTTGGTCACTCTTCAATATTTTTCAAGTCGAGAGAAAATGGCCAAGAGACGTCTTGATATGAGTTTAATCAGCGAGACACCGGTGACAACTTACAGCCATCCGTTGGGTGCTCCAATCAAGAAACGAATGCAGTTTGTATGCCGGGTTCAGACGCCTACAGACGAAGAACTTCACGAAGAATGGATTCTGAAAAATGGCGATGTTTGGGGTTATATATTCAACTATATGGCTAATGAACTGCATTTCTACAATCTGAAGAATGGAGAAACGTATGGACCCCGTAGTGTTAAAGCGACACTGACCTCAACAGATTGGGCTGTGTTAACTCTGGTGTCTTCCCGAGATCTACACGCAACCATTGTATCGGAAGAAGTAGTGCATCAAGAAACCATCGTGGAACCAGAGGTGTACAAGATATTTGCAAAGAAAAGCAAAGAAACACAAACAGCATGCGAGATTAAAGAAGAGTTTGCATCGTTACCCCTCAAGGTGAAGGAAGAAGAAGGAGATATTCCCACACAGCCAGAAGGGAGAAGAGTCCTGACAAGCACCGTCTGGGAAACTAAAAGCGGACCCTCTGGGCGTTGGTATTACCGCTCAAGCCGTTTGGTGACGTTGGGTAAGGACCCCTCTGATGATTTTGTTTTGGAGTATTTTAATTCTACATGCGGGGTATTTCAAACGTCCTTGAGGGTGCCTCTGACTGCATGGCTGGAAATGATTGATGGAAAAGCTACAAAGCTTAAAGAACTTTTTAAACAGAGTCAGACATCGATGGACATTATACTGGTGAAAAAGACCCTCACGTTTGCAGAGGACTCCGCCCCCCAATCAACATAACAAGTCCCACCCACCTCAGCAGATCATTTTAAAAGTAAGGACCCCGCAAGGACATTTTTAGAGCAGCAACCATGGATCTGAGAAAAACCAAGTCTCTCCCCACGATCTGCAGCCTGGATCAAACGCCTACAGGACCGCCATCCTCACCAACAATTTGGACACCAGATCTCGACAACTATATGGCGGGTATTGATATCACGGGGTGGCTGGATATGCCTCAACCTCCATCTACTCCACCCGAGTCTCCAGAGGAATCAACAGCAGTAGGCATTGATTCGCCATGCTTTCCTTGTGCTCCCGAGGGTGATGCTACAGAACGTGTTAGGACATCGGCATTCCTGAATACGGTAAAAGCGGTTGTAGTTCATCTGTTGGATAGAGTCGTGCAACTGTACAGAGAGGAAAAATGTAACGGATGTCAAATTTCTCACCCCAGTCTCACGAGTGTCTGTTTCCGTCCGAAAATTACTATCTGGATCGAAACTATGATGAAGTGGTAAAGAGACTGTGGACCGTTCGTTTTATTCCAGCCATTCTGGATGCTCTACACCAGAACCAGCTGCATGTGTCAGAGAGGAGAGTCTTTGGAGCTACAGAGGCTATTCTGCACAATCTCAGAAACACCAGACTCTTTTGAGGCTAAAATGGAGCAGATTTACGAAAAGCTGATAGAGAACGACGAGACCCAACTGAAGAATATAAGGGGTGCCTGGGCCTTTTGGCAGCAATAGGAAAAACAAATTTGATACTTTTTCATTAAAGTATGTTTTTATTTTGATCTGTTTTTATATTTGACTTCTTTGTAACATGTTTTTCTATACATGGGTGTGACATATCAATAAAATGCTTGGCAAGAAAAACTTTTGTACTCATTACCTCAACGGGGTGTAACAGGAAACATGTCTGAGAAACGTGTTATGCATAGAGTGTATTACACTCCTTCTAATCCAGGGAGTTTAGGAGGTGTGGATAAACTCCATAGAGCTGTACAGAATGAAATGGGTAAACAAATAAATGTAGAGAAAGTCAGAGAATATTTATCTGAGCAGGACGCATATACTTTGCATAAGCCGGCTAGGGTGCATTTTGTAAGAAACAGAGTTTTCGTACTCAGACCGCTGCAGCAATTTCAAGCAGATCTCTGCGATATGCAGTCGCTGTCCGAATATAATGATGGTTTTAATTATTTGTTAACAGTCATAGATGTGTTTTCGAAAAAAGCCTATGCTCAAGCATTAAAGAAAAAGACGGGTATTGAGGTTGCCAAAGCCTTTGATATAATTTTAACATCCCTAAAAAGATCCCTAAAAAGTTACAAACAGATGCGGGGAAAGAATTATTTAATAAAGTTTTTCAAAACTTATTGAAGAAAAGCGGTATACAACATTATGCAACCGCCAGTGACATGAAGGCATGTGTGGTAGAGAGTTGTAACCGTCTGCTGAAAACTAAAATGTGGAGGTATTTTACAGCTAAAAACAATCATAGATATATAGACGTCTTACCCGAACTACTTGAAAGTTACAATAATAGTTATCACCGAAGTATTAAAATGACGCCACTGCAGGTAACCAAGGAAAATGAGGCTCAAGTGTTTCGGAATCTATATAACCCCTCCAGCCTTCGTAAAAAAGCTGCTGTCAAAATGAACTTTAAGTAGGGGGAGCTTGTAAGGATATCCAAATTGAGAGGAGTATTCGAAAAAAAATATGAGCAGAGTTATACGGACGAATTATTTACGGTGTCTGAAGGCTTACCTCGGCAGCCACCTGTTTACAAGCTCAAAGATTATGATGGAGAAGAGATCAAGGGGACTTTTTATGAGAAAGAGTTACAAAAAGTGAAGATAACCAATGACAAGGCTTTTCAAGTCGAGAAAATTCTAAAAAGGCGTGTGGTGAGAGTGAAAAAACAAATGTTTGTATCTTGGCATAATTGGCCCGAAAAGTTCAACAGCTGGGTTGATGCTGGCGAAATCAAAGATGTATAAAACCATACGGAATCAGCGCTCAGTCCTTCATTACAGCAATGGAGATAAATGAAGGGTTCTACATTACGCTGCCGTCCAATGCCAGCCTGAAGGTATTTCAAAACAATACAAGCTCTAGTTATCAGGTGAACCTGGCACAACCTTTACACTTGGATGGTTCGTGGCAGGTCGCCCTGACAGAAATATCATACCCACACACCTGGTATAACTTACCTACGGGAGCAGCCTTTTTTGAGTGGATAAAGAAACCAAAACCCCCCGACATATCCCCGGCTAGCAGGTTAAAGCTTCATATGTTTAGAGCTGGTTACTATAGTAGCATAACTCAGCTCATAGAGGAAATTGAGTCCTGCATCAAAAATGT